>NC_061118.1:79847409-80147409 GCF_002878395.1 Capsicum annuum | reverse complement strand
CCATCAGCCTTGGGATAAGCCATCAGAGTCGCCGTCAGCCTTAGACAGAACATAGGAGCTGAGGTGGAGAAGTAATGACATTCTCTGATATGTTATCACAGTTTTGATAAGCCGTCAAGATTCACCATCAGCCTTAAGCAGAGATTATCAAAATTGAAGAGGAGCTGGCGACATTCATGATAAGTCGTCAGCCTCCTGATAAGGGGTCACGCATGTCGTCACCTAATTCGAGAAGAACACTAAACTCTGTGATTTTTTTTCATCATTAGGCTGAAGTATTTAAAGCATAGTTTAGGGTTTTCTAAGGGATACGGAACCTATTCTGGAACACACATATTTTGTTATTTTCTCTCTAGTTTTTTGGCTTGAACAAAATAGTTAACTTTGAAGAGATTATCATCAATATTTTGGGATTTCTACTTTGATCTAATCTGAGAAACACTCGTTGCTATTCATCTTGCTGTAAGTTCATATTTCAAATTATGAATTCAACTTGTTGTATTGATTATTACATTATGAGTGGCTAAATCCCTTTAACCCGAATTATGGGATCTATGGGTTAGGTCTTGGTAAGTTGCTAAGTGTTCAAGATTCTAAAGGTAATAGGACTCCTTGATAATTCTGAGTTTTTAATTATTGTCTATTGGTTGCAAATGATAGATAGCACCTGCTTTTATTTGCTTGAGATAAGAAATCAACTATAGTAGGAAGTGAATTATTGATAGGGACTTGGAAGCTACCAACCTTCCATTTAATAATTTATGTAACAAGGTTAATTAACTTGAGGTAAAGTCTGGTCAGTGAATATAAATTCTCTAAGTCTGAGAGGATTAGGTAATTAAATGCTTAAGTAGGTCGAGAGACATTTAGGCATAACTTTGATAAAGGCAATCTATTGTTCCTACCTATCGTGAGAATTTTGAATCACTACTAGCATCTACTAAGTACCAAAACCTATAGTGAACAGAATTTTGGTTTTCCATAAACTCTTGATTACAAACATTGAAACTAAAGTGACCAACAATTATTTGCTAAATTCTCATAACCCCCAATTTACCAGAAACTACTAATAATCAGTTGATTAACTCGCATACAACTCAGATTCACACCATATTCCCTGTGGGATTAAACCCTAACCTAGTTGGTTTATATATTGACAACGATCACTTACATTCTCAAATGAGAGGTATAGTTTGAGCGTAATCAAAAATGGCTCCGTTGCCGAGGAACACGATTGTAAATTAAAGTTTGTGTGCACTAATTGACTGTTAGTCAAGTTTCCTATTTTTATATTTATTTGTTGTTTTTGTTTATTGCAGGATCTTTGTAGTGTATGCCAAGACCCAAAAGTTCCAGAGAACCATTATTACCATTTAATCTGGAACCACAACGAATTAGAAGAATGGCAGACCAGCAAGAGGCTGAAAGGTTAGCAGCCTTAGCTAGAGCTCAGGTGAATGTGCAGAATATCGGTCAACAAGTACGGCATCCAAATCCTGAGGATGAAGATTTAGGAGATAAGGAGTTTTTAAACCCTGGTGACCCAAGGCGTGCAGAGAAGTAGCTGTACCAATATTGCGTAATGCTAACAGGAACCGTCTTTTCTAAGGAAGGCAAGATTACCAGCCGGTCTAGTATGACCTCAGTGATGATGATGATAGAATTAATAGAGCAGGTGCAACGGGTGCTATTATTCCTCCACAATTGGTACCTGGGGAAAAATTCAACATTATGAGTACTATGATTCAACTCTTCAATCTGAAGGGGTTGTTTGGTAGCCTTCCTGGAGATGACCCGAACTTGCATCTGGTGAACTTTGTCACCATCTATAAATCTTTTGATAACCTAGAAGTGGGTCAAAATACTATTCGTTTGAGATTGTTTCTGTTGTCTCTATTTGGGGAGGCAACATTGTGGCTTAATGAGCTGACACCTGATTCTATAACCAACTGGAGGCAGTTGAAAAGAGCTTTCCTAGAAAAGTTTTTTCCACCTTCCAGGAGGGTAAAGTTGAGGGACGAGAGCAGTAACTTCAGATAGATACTGACCAAAGCTTTGCATGAAACTTTGGAGAGATTCAAAAAGAAGTTGACACAGTGTCCGATTCACAATATGACAGACATACAGTTAATGGAAACTTTGTATAAGGCTCTTAACTCTGTAACAAAACCAATTATGGATAATGCTGCTGGTGGTTCATTTGTTGATCTTACATTCTCAGAGGCTTCAGAAATGCTAGAGCGAATGACCAAATAGAGTTGGGCATGGCATACCAGAGACTCTATGGTATGAAGCCCCACTATTTCTGTGGGTATGACTGAAGAACAATGCAGAAGAAACGAGGAGCATGACCAAGACATAGCTAACCTAAATACGTAGATGGACTTGCTAAAAAAGCACTTTCTATCAGGCAAGACTGAGAAGGTGAAAGCTATGGGATCTCAAGATAGAGTTAATGTTGACCCAAAAGAAGAGGCAAATTATGTTAATAGTCAGGGGGATTTCTAATTCAATAGCCAAGGGAATCAAGGTCAAAATTATTATGATAAGCCTGGATATAAGAATCGAGAGCAAGGAAATTGGAGGAACAATAATTATAGGAGCAGGCAATATGTCCCTCCAGGAAATCATGAGGCTGCTATAACAAGTTCTGAAAAGATGTCTATAGAGGACATGATGGCTAAATTGTTAAAAGATGTTTATAGAGGACATGTGTGGCTCATGTTAAGGCGTCACACATGTCGTCACCTAATCCGAGAAGAACACTGAACTCTGTGATTTTGTTTCCATAATTAGGATGAAGTATTTAAAGTATAGTTTAGGGTTTTGTAAGGGAGGAGGAACCTATTTTGGAACACACGTATTTTTTAATTTTCTCTCTAGTTTCTTGGCTTGAACAAAACAATTAACGTTGAAGAGATTATCATCAACATTTTGGGATTTCAACTTTGATCTAATCTGAGAAACACTCGTTGCTATTCATCTTGTTGTAAGTTCATCTTTTAAATTATTATTTCAACAAGTTATATCGATTATTACATTATGAGTGGCTAAATCCCTTTAACCCAAATTATGTGATCTATGGGTTAGGTCTTGGTAAGTTGCTAGGTGTTCAAGATTCTAAAGGTAATAGGACTCCTTGATAATTCTGAGGTTTTAATTCCAAGATTTGAGCAAGATCCAGGTTGTTTTGAGCATTCCACCATTGTTGAACTTGTATTTAAAGCTTTTGGAAGGTAGATCTCATGTAGATTATTGTGGTTATGACGTTTTCAAAGTAATTTTATGATATTTTTGCTTGGCTTGGAAAAGGGGCTCTAGTTCTTCAAGAAAATTTTAATTTGGAGGTCATTTGCCTTGTGGTCAAACTTGGTCAACTCTTAAATATTCTTGTTGTTTTTCATCATCTTCATACCTTATTGAAGAAGAATATTCAAAAGTGCTTGTTTGATCTAGAATAGGAAAAAATAAAGGGTGGTAGGTTTTGTACAAAGAATATTCCTAACATATTCTAAATCATCCAAAAGAAGAAGGGAACAAAGGGAATATTCAAGTACAATTGAAAGTAATAAGGAGGGACCAATTCAATTCAAATCCATTTTGAAGCTTGAAAAGGCTCCAAAACTTGTATTTTTCACCTCAAAATTGTCCCCTCACTCTCTTAATTGATGTTTTGTTCGAGACACAAAAAAATTAAAGAACAAAAATTTCGCAAAGTTGACGTCCAATCACAAAGTGCCACATCATCATTTGGGGCAACCTTATTTTGTATTCAAATTTTGTTTCTTAGTTTCAATTTGTTGTTTTGTAGTTACATTTTGTTGATTCTATCACTAATTAATAAACTAGTAACTATCTACTAGGTTGAAAATTAGTTTAGAGTCCTTTCTTTCGTGTTTTGGTCCCTTCTATGCTTTTCTCATTTTGTGATTCACTGTGCTTTGTTGGTTCAAGTCCGAAACAAGTTTTGTTTGAGTAAACTCAAACTAAAATCTGTTTCGGGCAAAATTAGACTTATCCCTCAATCACTCACGAAGTACAAGCCAATTTTAACACTTATGAAACCAAGTGTGAGGTAAAATCGAGAGTGAGCGTGTGTGATGTTATTTTTAATAACTTGTTTATTCATTTTGTAGGTCTTCTATTCTTAGTTACAGTGCGATGGAATCTGAGGCTACCACTTCCCAAACTTTGGTAAATGATGTTGCTAATGCCATCTTCGCTGAACTTGAGTCCCTTAATGGTGAAATAAAAATTATGTAAATAGATATTGGATCAATGAAAGGGGATATGGCATCAATAAAGGGAGATATGACAACATTGAGGGGTAGAATGGATCATTTTAAGAGTTGAAGGATCTCCCGACCCTCTAATCCTCAACCCTACCATGTGTCTTCTAGTGTATAAGCCCAAAAAACCTCCACCACCATCACACCAAAGACCCTTCATCAAATGTTTTATCCTTGAAAGCCTCCACATAACCAAGTCCAAACTCCACCAACCCGAGTCCTAAATTGACCTTTGCAACCTTAATTAAACCAAGTCCAACAAGAAGGAACTGGAAACTAAATTCCACCATAAAACCCAAATTATCCAATCCCAAATCAACTTGACCAAGGGTCTTACCCTCTATAAAATCAAATACATCAATTTCAAATACCACCTAACCAAAGACCCTACCATCAACCAAATCAAATAACTCCTTACCAAGCTCCACATACGTAAACTCAACCCATCAAAAGACTATGGTAGAAGGAAATAAGAGGGTTATGGTTTTTATAATAATGACTACATATTTGAAAAAGAGATTAGGGGAAGGTTTGATAAAAGAGCACATCAAGGTAGATTTTGAGGGCATGAAGTAAGACATGGTCATGGAAATCCACAAAGAACCTGAGAGGTTGCCATTAATTCAATCAAGGTTGTCATTCCTATTTTCAACGGTGAAAGTGATCCCGAAGTGTACCTATCTAGGGAGTCTTCTTGTGAAAAGCTTTTCCAAGTTAATGATCTTTCTGAAGAGATGAAAAGTTACTATGGTACAGCTCACTTTGAAGTCTATGCATACACTTGGTGGGATTACACAAAGAGTTTAGGAAATGTAATGATTAGTGGTCAACCTCCTCCCTGGGAAATGTTGAAGAGGCTTATAAGGGAAAGATATGTACTGAAGCATTATAGACATGAGCTCATTTCCAAGCTATACAACTTGAGTCAAGGTAGCAAGAGTGGCATGGCTTATTATGATGAGTTTCAACAATTGATTTTGAAGTTTGATCACCAGAGAGAACAAGTTCATCATGATATCATATGCTTCAAAGTTGGGTTGAACAAAGACATTTCTTCTCACATGAATCTTCATAAGTTTAAAGCTATTGATGGTATTTTCCAAGGGGCACTAGAGGTTGAGAGGGAACTCAAAGAAAAGGCGACCTACAAGTCAAAAAGGCATGATCCCGCGGGCTGGTCTTAAGGATAAATAAGTAATTTCATCATCTTCGGGTTGGAACAAGAACAAAAATCCTCCATCTAATGCTTCAAAAAATGAGACCAAGGCTGCCCAACATCATCCTCTAAGAAATGAAGGTAAACCAAGTCCTAATTCCAATTTTAAAGGATTTCAATGCTTTAAATGTCAAGGGTAGTGACACAAGTCTAGTGAATGTCTAAATCAAATAAATGTGATCCTTAGGGAAGGGAAGTTATACTATCTTGGGAAGGAGGTAGGGTTGGAAATCGATGAGAATGAGGCTGAGCCTCAAGATGGTGAGAAAGTGGATGATGAGGTGCAAAAGGAAGAAGGTGAAGAAGATGTTTTGCCACTTGATGGTGAATGTGAGGTACCTACTTATGTTATGAGGAGAGTCATGCTTAGTAAGTCCTTGGATGATCCAAGTCAAAGGGAGAATATTTTTAATACCAAGTGCCTTCTTAAAGGAGGTATGTGCTCCATTATCATAGAGAGTAGGAGTGGTGTTAACATTTCTAGTGTCACCAAGGTTTACTACTTGAAACTACCTACTAACCCTCACCGAATCGTTTAAGCTTCAATGGTTGAATGCTTGTGGTGAGTTGAAGGTCACTCAACAATGTGTGATTAGGTTCAAAGTAGGGAATTTTCAAGATGAGGTGTTATTTTATGTAATCCCTATGCAAGCATGCCACCTATTATTGGGAAGGCCATGGAAATTTGATAGATCCACTAAGCATGATGGGAGGACTAATAGGTACACTTTTGAATTCAATGGCCGAAGGTTCATTCTTTATCCTCTTTCACCATCTAAAGTGAATGATATTAATGAACAAGTTAAGGAGATGAAAACTAAAGAAAACAAGGAAAGGGAGGAGGAAGCCACGGGTAGTGCAGTTAAAAAAAGTTGAGAAACATTGCAACAAGAGGGAAAGAATAATATAATTGTGGGACTTTCCCATAAAGGACCCTTGTTACTCACTAACTCAAATGCGAGAATTTTTTTTAGCATTAATTCTTCTTATGTGTAGGTTCAACGTCATAAATTTCCAAAGAACAATCAAAAGAAAATTCTTCCCAAACACATGATTAATGATCTAATAGAGTCCTTGGCTGAGAGTTCCAATTTTGGGAAAGGTAATGAAGAAATGATTCAAAAGGGAATTTTTGACACATTCCCTTGTGATAAGACTTCTAAAAGAGTCAAGTTGGTTTCCATGAAGAAAATCAAGGTAACTATGCAACTTCTTACTCTCTCTTATATTTAAAATGTTGTGATATGTCTAGTAATAGCCAATTGAATGTGGTTGCGATTTTGCCTAGTGTAGAAGAGCATGATGATTTCCTTAGTAAAACCCTTGATGTTTATGATGATAAATTGACTCTTAAATGTTGTTCATTACTTGAGTATGTGCATGGTGTGCTTGAAGATTGTTAAGTTAGTGAAGGTGTCTATTGTGTTGATCATGATAATGAACATGATTCTTTGAACTTAGTGTGTAATGAAGGTTTTGCTATTTCTTTTGTTCATAGAAATCATGTGAATGGAAAAGTTATGAATAATTATATGTATGTTATTGATGGAGGAATTCTAGGCCGCAACTCCTCATTCATGAATCTTAGACATATCTTAAATACCAATGACTTGTGTGACAGCGAGGATGACACTCTAGTGAAAAGAAAGGGTAGCCTTGGCTTGTTTCCATAGACACGTCTACCTTTTGATCCCGATGTCGTCTTGGGGTTTGGAAGGTATAGTTTCAGCCTATGTTCATTATATTTTTATGTTTGTGATGATCATTTCCTTCGTGATGTTTGTACTAAGTTGTTCATGATCAAGACAAAGGATTCTTGGGTGTATTTCAAGTGTGTACCACCTTGGCATGATGATATTATTTATTGTACTAACACTAACCCTCATGCCATGAGGAATTTTGTGCTTGTTTGCCCTCTCTTTGGTTTTGCAAGGTGTAAATTTTAGTCCAAATTCCTTTTAAAATGGAGAGGATGATACGGGCGCAAGAATACAAACCAGTTCTAGAGATGCTCAAGGAGAAGAAAATGTGTGAAGGCTTTTTTAACCACTCCAAATACTACACTACAAGGGCGCCTATTTTTTGACTTTCATTAAGTATAAGAAGGAATTTTACACTCGAAGGGTGCCTCACCTTTAAAACTCATTAAGGGCATTTTGGTATTTGTATGTATAGGCTACAAATAGACATTTAGGCTTCTATTTTTCATCAGCTTTAGATAAATATTGACTGAACTCTTTTTGAGACTTGTTTTGTTCTATTTTTTGAGGTAGAACCGTAACTAGGGTAACATAGGTGTGGAATAACTTGTGGTGCAAATCGACTCAGAAATGTTGGTGCATTGGAGAGCTTTGAGTACCTTTTGTGTCAACGTAATAGTATGGTGTTTCAATTACAAGCTTTAGTGGGTTTTGGTGTTTGATACACACCTTAGTTCCTATAGTATTGTAGTTGTTATGTCTCACTAACTATCTTGAATTTATTGTTCATAGTTTGTTTTGTGTTGTTGAATCCGAGTTTGTTTGCATCTTGTGTTATCATTTATACTTCATCTCCTTTATTTTAGGTTCATTTTCGGTTTATAGTTGGTCTATATCATTCATTCACCATCCCCATATATCCAAAAGTTCAAAAACACATTTAGAGCATTAAAATCATATATAAATCATGAGAAACATTGTTGAATTCATAAACATTCAAAACTCCCAACCCGTGATTCAAAACCATCGCAATAATTTCATGAATAATAATTTAAATCGTATGTTCTTATAAAATTAACAATAAGGGAAGAGTAACATGCATTAATCACCAAGAAGTATAGAGAGAAATCACCCTTAAGAGCCCTAATTGATCAAACTCATAAAAAACCTAAGTGCTCTTGACCTTAAGGATTTGGGAGTGTTTTGAGAGGTTATTTGAGATGTTTATGACAGCTAATAATGCCTTAAGGAACTTATAAGATGTGGGTTTTAAGTTGGATAAGAGGGTAAATTTTATGAATGCCCACAACTTAAAAGCTGGAAAAAGTCGCCTTTGGCTGTAAATCAACCCCTTGACTCATCTCCACACCTTACGACTCATGACCACGAGTCATAACCAATATAGTGACTAGGACCCCCATACACTGCCCATATTATGACTCCACAAATCTACTCTTCTACAAATCTACTCTTAATGAGATCTTATTACTCGTATGGTCTAGTCGTGGACATCATATGATTTGAACATACGATTCGTAACATATCTTCACGGTTCATAGCAAGACACTCATACTCAAAGCAGAACTTTGTTAATATGTTTCTTATTTGGTTAGGAATAGGGTCCCACAACCCGTAACCACATCTCGCGACTTGTCAGCATGAGTCATGGCCAAGGCAGTGAGCTCAAAGCTCAAAAATTTTCAAGGGCCAAAAATTTTTGGCGTTACATTCTCCCCCACTTGGATCATTTATCCTCAAATGATGGGTCCAGGTAACACAAGAACGATAGGACTCCATATACCCCTACTCTTACCTTTAACCAAGTCAGAAAACAATGATGTGATGAATAACACATATCTTATGCACGATTTTCTAGAGTGAAAAACAAGAATGAATAAGGATTTCATATTCTCTTCGGCTTCCTAAGTAGCCACTTCAATGTTAACCACCCAATAGGAGACCTACAACTCCTACCATACAATGCCTCAAATTAAGCCATCTCAATACTAGAGTGGTAGCTATTATTATTTGCTAACTCTCTAAGAGGAAAATGATCAAACTAACTACCACCATAGTCAATCACGCAAGCTTGAAGCATATCTTCCAATTTCTTTATAGTCCTTTCTTCTTGCCCATATAAATATGGGTGAAAGGCAGTACTAAGGATCATATTAGTTCAGAAACCTCTTTGAAACGAATGCCAAAAATTCAATGAGAACTGAGTATCGCTATTTGACATGCACAGTCTCTTGGAGGAACAACTTTGCATAATCCTCTACCGAATAATTAGTCCTCACTGGTAAAAAGTGAGAAGACTTGGTCATCCTATCCACAATGACCCAAATCAAGTCAAACTAATTTTGAGACCGAGGAAGACTGTAGTGAAATCCATATTAATTACTTCCCACTTCCACACAAGAAACTCAATCTCTTGAGTCAACCCGCCGGGCCTCAAGTTCTCAACCTTCAGTTGTTGACTTATCATGCATTTAGCCACAAAACTAGCCATATCTCACTTCATATTGTTCCACCAATAAATCTCCTTAAGCTCATGGTACATCTTCATCGAACCATCGAACCTATAACTAGATCTTCTCTCTCAACCAATACCCATCTACATCGGGAACACATAATTTTCCTTGGTACCTTAAGATACTATCTTTACCGATCTCAAAAGCTACAACCTTTTGCTGACCCACATCTTCCTTGATCTTCATTAAGATAGGATCCAATGCTTGCTTCTCCTTTATTTCAGCGACAAGGGATGAGTTTGACATATTTTCACAAACAACCACCATCCTGAAAGTCCAAGAGATGAACTCTAAGGTTAGACAAATGGTGAATATCATTCACCAATTCCCGCTTATATTCATCCATATGGGCTAGACTCCTCATGGATAATCTGCTAAGAGTTACTCAACAACCACAATATCTTTACCTGGATGATAGTGGAGACTCATGTTGTGATATTTTAGAAACACAAGCCACATCTTCTACATAATAGTCAACTCTTTATGGGTAAACACATATTTCAGGCTTGTATGATCAGAAAAGATATCTACATGGACTCCATACAAATAGTGATGCCATATCTTTAATGTGAACACCATATCCAACAACT
This sequence comes from Capsicum annuum, assembly GCF_002878395.1. NCBI lineage: Eukaryota > Viridiplantae > Streptophyta > Magnoliopsida > Solanales > Solanaceae > Capsicum > Capsicum annuum. Next base: position 80,137,083 of record NC_061118.1, on the reverse strand, counting down.
CCAAATCATGAGGTGGGTAATTCTATTCATGAACTTTCACCTACCTAGAAGCGTAGGCCACCACCCTAACATATTGTATCAACACAAAACTAAGTCCCACACGGGATACATCAAAATAGACAACATAATAATCGGTACCCTTAAGAAAAGTCAAAACTAAAGATGAAGTCAACTTCTCTTTCAGCTTCATAAAACTACATGTACAAACATTAGACCACAAGAACTTTACCTTCTTCTAGGTTAACTTAGTCAACGGGGTAGCTGTAGTCTAGAAACTCTTCGCAAATCTCCTATAGTAATTACCTAAACCTAATAATCTTTGAATATAGGTTGGAGTGGTGGGCCAAGGCCACTTCTTAACTACTACAGCTTGTTGCAGATCCACCATGATCCCTTCACTAGAAATGACATAACCCAAAAAAGTAACAGCCTTTAACCAATATTTGCACATTAAAAACTTAGTTACAAATATTGATCTTTCAAGGTTTACAACACAATACCAAGGTGATCGGCATGAGCCACCTCACACTTGGAATACACCAGAATATCATAGATAAACATGATAATATAATGAACAGATCCAGAAACTGATAGAAGTACCTATTCATCGAGTCTATGAATATCGTCGGGGAATTATTCAAACCAAAAGACATGACTAAGAACTCATAGTGACCATACCATTTTTGGAAAGTAGTCTGAGGGATATCCACCTCCCTAATCTTTAGATGATAATAACCAGACCTAAGATCGATCTTCGAGAAACATATAGTACCCTAAATCTTGTAAAAAAATCATCAATCTGAGGAAAAGGGTACTTATTCTTCACCATAACCTTAATTAACTGACGGTAATCGATGTATATTCGAAGGGAACCATCCTTCTTACACATGAACAAAAATAGAAGCACCCCATAGAGATGCACTAGAAAGGATAAAACCCTTCTCGATAAGGTTTTTCAACTTCTCCTTAACCTCCTTTAACTAAGATGGAGCCATTCTATAGGGGGATAGAGATAAGACGAGTGTCCGAAACAACAACAATCCCAAAATCAATATCCATATCAAGAGGGAATCAGGAAGATCATCAGGAAAAACCTTGGGAATTCATTAACCATGGGAATAAATGTCAATAAAGGACCCTCAAGGTTATAATATTTAACCCGGTCCAAATAATAGAGACATCTCTTGTAAATCAACTTCTAGGTTCAAAGATATGATATGAACCTTCCCTTAGTCACTATAGAACCCACTTCCTACTCACTGACCGGCTTATTAGGGAATTTTAACATGACCTTATGGATCCAACCATCTAAGGAGGCATAGCACAAGTACAACCAGCCCATTCCCAATATGACATCAAAATCAACCATGTCTAACTCAATCAGATATACCACAGTTTCTCTACCACTAATAGATACCACACAACCCCTATAGACTCTTCTAGTAACCATAGAGTCACCCACCAGGGTTGAAATAGAAAAAGGATTGGGGATACACATAGGACCAAGAACCAAAATACACAACCTCAAATGAGGTCACAAAATAAAAAGAAGACCATATATCAAGCAAGCAATATACATCACTAGAAAAGAGTCATAACATACCAGTGACAACATTAGGGGATTCGTTAAAGTTTTGGAGGTTAACAAGAGTGTACAAACAATATCAGTCAGTGTCGATACCAGAAGTAGAAGCAGCAGCTTTAGATGCAGGAGCCGATTAAGCAGTAACAAGAATCTTATTTTCTCTCAAAGTAATCTTAGAAGGATAATCCCTCTACAGATAACTAGTATGACCATATTAAGAACACTTATTCCTCCCTTTCTCACAAAAACCGTGGTGCACCTGCCCGTAGAATCTACAAGGATGATATAATAGAGCAAACTGAGCCATACCAGATTGAGCTTAGATACCTTGAGCCCTAAACCCACAATCATGCTAGGAAGGATGAGTACTCAACAACCTCACATAAGAAGGACTAGCCGTATAGTAGGAACTAGAACTCTCCCACTTCTTCTTAGACCATTTTCCACTATCTCTACCACTCTGTTATTGACCTCTAACCTGATAAAAAAATCTAAAATTCTTATTATTCCTTTGTCCTATTGCTGCTTGCTTTTTATTCTCTTCCTTGACCTACTGCATGTACACAACCAATTTGGATATATCTATATCCTTGTTCAACAAGACATCTTTACTCTCTAGAATTAAATCACAGACAACCCAGAAGTGAAATTCCTCATTCTAGCCCTCATTCTTGATACTAACTCGAGAGAATATTGAGACAACTGATGGAATTTCAAGGCATACTCCTTGGCCTTCATCCTACTTTGTTTCAAATTAACACACTCTTCTACTTTTGCCTCCCTCAACTTCTGAGGAAAGAAACGGTCTAGGAAAACACTCATCCCATAGTATGGATTCGGCATTATCTCCTCTAGATTGTTCCTATTTCTTATGCCATTAGTATACTACATCCTTCAACTGATAGGATGTTATTTCTACACCTCTATATTAATAGTATGCATAGCCCAGAAGATCTAAACCACCTCATTGATAAAATCTTGAAGATCCTCATCAACCATAACACTAGTGATCACACGAGGGCTCAACCTCATAAATTGGCCAACCATTATGGTCTCAGAAGACCGAGTAACAGAAGCTACACACTCAGACTAAGATGCTACCAACTATGCCAATATATGAATAGATTGATAAAATTCTACATTCGTCACATCATCGTAAAGAGCATAAGGAGGACTAGAGGGGATCGATGGAACTCTAGGAGGATAACAAGGAATTGGACCCCAAGAATGGGTGTGTACCCTATACGCAGGGAATATGCTATTAGCATTGTCGTCAAGTGGGACAAAAGAGTTTCCATGAGCTTCAGATCATCTTGTAGGCTTGATCTGAAAAGCGAACAAATAATAATTAGAGAGACTCAAGACCTTAGACTCTATAACCTGAAATACAACAACAACAAAGGAAAACATTCCTAAATGTCTTGTAGATTCTCCCTTATAGGTATGGCATGCTACATACCCATAAAACAAAATCTACTCGACATGGCTTTGTTGGACACCCAATGACACTTAACGCTTTGATAACACCTTTATCACTACACGTACCAAGGCATGGTCGTGATAAGTATCTCAAGTCCCACGTGGACTGGAGATCACCCCTATACTAGCCAAATCAAACATATTACACCCCCACAGTGTGGCTAAATTTAAAACATATAACAAGATATCATACAATAGTCTAAGAAAGTTTAAATACATGTCCATACCTAACCACCATTAATAAGACAATAGACCGACCAATACCGCCCGATAATCATAATAGTCCAAACAAAGCCTTTTAAAATAATGTTCAAAACTGATCATCAATAAAGTGTCGGGATATGCCCCTAGCTGTAGCCAAAATAAAATCCAAAGAAATAGTCAAAAGGTTAAGGAAACCATAATCATGAAACAAGGTCTTCTTTAGAAGAGAATCTCACTACTTTAATTTGGCTCACTAGCTGATACTAGATCTGAGTCACTGAATAAGAGGAGTAGATATATGAGCAGTTCCTGCATCGCATGGGGATACAATGTCCAAAAATAGTTAATAGGGTGTACTCTAGCATATAACTCGGGGATAAGGATAACATAATGACATAATTAATATTTTAAGATAATTCCAAAAAATAATGCACATAATAAATTGTATACACACACATATATATATATCACCTGCTGGGATAGGGAACAAGGCTTAGCATACTTTTAAAAATCTTAACCCAAATTATGTAGCTCAACTATTATATAATAGTACCCATTATCTATATGGTCCATATCTCTCACCCCCTGGTCAGGCCCCAGTGCACAATCTCATATATATGCACATGGGGGACTCGAACCATCCAATATATTCAAAGGTGGCATAAGCACCCGATCATATAACAATTTATAGGGGACTCAAACCTCCCTAATCATGAAATAATAATAAGGTGGATTCAAACGTCCATAGTTACTTTGACCCCTCCACTGGTAAACATAGTTTCATCAGCAAATATGGTTTCCAGTATTTGTCACTCAGACCTCCACTTTCACAAAAAGCTACACAACCTTTATTAAAGACTAATTAAAATAAGTGCCACTCATTTTCATTTACTTAACCATATTCTACATTAAGGCATACATTGTTGGTATCGTCATACCAACTACACTTACAAGGTAACACATCATTCAAAAATAATTTCCATTAACTCGAGGAGAACAACTACTTTTTTTCATTAGTACACATTAGGGAACACCGACTCCCTTTGTTTATTAAATCATACCACTATATTTCAAATACCCTTTTATATTATGCAATAATTCAAGATTAATTCAATTTCACAAATTCCCACAGTTCTCATTACTAAAACCAATTTAAAGTTTTGGGTTTGGGAAATAACCGCTTCAAAAGTCACAAGTTTAGGAAATTCACAATTCCTTAGTACATTTACCATCCCCATATACCCACAAGTTCAAAACCAAATTTAAAGCATAAAAATCACATAAAAACTACGAGAAACATTTTTTAATTCATAAACATTCAAAAACCCCAACCCGTGTTTAAAATAAATCATACTAATTTCATGAATAATATTTAAATCATATTTTATTACAAAATTAACAACAAAAAAAGAGTAACATGCCTTAATCAACAAGAAGTACGGAGAGAAATCATCCTTGAGATCCCTAATTGATGAACCTTTTTAAACCTTAAGTGTTCTTGACCTTGAGGATTTAGGAGTGTTCAGAGAGTTTATTTGATGTATTTATGATAGCTAATGATGCCCTAAGAAAGTTATAAGACATGAGTTTTAAGTTTGAAAAGAGGGGAATTATCTAGAATGACCTTACCTTAAAAGGTGGAAAAAGTCATCTTTTGTTATGAGTCAACCTCTTGACTTGTAATCACACATTACGGCTCGTGCTCATGAGTCATAACCTAGAAAGTGACTAGGACCCCCATACACTACCCAACTTATGACTCCACCAACCTACTCATAATGAGATCTTATGACTCGTAAGGTGTAGTCTTGAGAAACACAGAACCAAAATAAATTAAACATTGGATATCCTACGATTTGAACCTATGACTAACAATATATCCTAATAGCTCATAGTGAGCCACTCGTACTCAGAGTAGATCTTTCCCACTAAGTTTCTGATTTGGTTATGAATAGGGTCCTACAACCCATAACAAGATCTCGCGAATCATTACCACGAGTTTTGACCAAGGCAGTGAGCCCAAAGCTCAAGAATTTTCAAGGGTCAAAAATTTGAGGCGTTACAAAAAAAGGAAAAAATATACAAATGAATCCCTCCTAAGATCTAGTAAGGTCAGTACTAGAGCCAGTACTAAAAGATACCCAAAGTACTAAACAGATTAAAAAATAAGCACAACATACATTAGTAGTATCGAGTACAAAAGACTAAATTAGAATAGATAAATAAAGATAAACCTCAAATGATTGCAACCTTACCCTGCTTTGAGTTAGTACTAAAAGATAGGAACAACGTCAATGCTAACTGATAGTACTCAGATCTGCATCAGGAAAAGATGCAAAAGTGTAATATGAGTACCAAAGAAACGCGTACTCAGTAGTCATCATAGACCAATTAAGGTTAATAAGGAAAAATTAGTGCTAAAATACATGGATGTAATTGATAGCACACATACAAGTGTACGTGGTCTGTCAAGTAGTAAAATGGCCTAATGAAAGCAAAGTAACGAACCCACAAGGACTTGAATAAAAAACGATTCTATTCTAGTTCACAATTTACATTCAATTGGAGATTTGTAACTGCAAGTAAACAATGCATAAAATAAAAGTCTTGGAACAATCAATAACAAAAAACCCAGGGTTAAAGTACTTTGAACAATCATACATAGTTATTGACTTTCATTCGTTAACTTGCTTATCTTAGTTGTTGATTCATAGGGTTAATTGTGTTATCATGGTGTATCAGACTCTAATTCTTTGCCTAAGTTAAACCTTACAACTACATTGAGCGGGGATGTAATAGTCCACTTAAGTTCTTTAAGCCATCATTCAACGTGTGAATAAAGTAAGGAATCTAAGTACATCCCCATCATAGAAACTTATTTGAATTCCTTATTTCATAAAAGAATACAAGCCATACTTTGTTTATTCCCATGTTCTATCCCCCTATTCCCCCTCCTGAGTTTACAAGGTCGACAATTGATGTATTCTAAGGGTAGCTAATCCTTAAAATAGTTAAATCAAGAATAAACAAACAACCAATAATGATAAGCAAAATAAATAAACTTAATTCAAAATAATCATACTTATGTTTTTGGATTCAACCCCAAAAAGAGGGTGTTTAGCCACTCATAGTCATAATCGTAATCACAAAGTTGTAATTAATGATAAAAAACATGAATGAACTAAAATAAAAACCTAAAGATGAAGTTATATCAGCCCCTCAATCTCTAAAATATGTCCAAAGATGTGTAAAAATGTGAGACAACATGTTTTATATACTTATCCAAGTCTTAATCGTGTAAGAGTTGGATTTCATGTTGAATTTGAGCACGACACTGGAGGGGACACCCCCCTTGGTTGAGCACTGCTCTAGGTGAGGCTACGCCGTGGATAGACCACCGCTCCAGGTGATTCTTCGGCCTATCTATAGCCCTTCTCCCAGTGGGGCTCCACAGGCTAAACGTCTTGACTCACTGAAAGTTGTTTCTTAAATTTTGGTTAAGTGTTGATCCTCCAATCTTTCATGCATTGACTTAGGGTGTATTTCCCTTAGATTTACAGCCTTTTCAACATAAAAATATCATACTATTCTACACACAAACCATCCTACATAATCACTTACCACGAATTAGAGATCATAACAACACAATATCCATGTCGATGAATCAAAACAAGAGCTAAGGCTAGGCTAATTCATATTGATATTTAACTTTATGTTTCGACTCTTAACCTAATCAAATTTAACCTTGCATATTACCAACAAGTTATTCCACTCATAATTAAATATTAAAGCCATTTCGAACACATTAAACACAATGAAATCTAAAAGGATCAACTAGACAAGCACCTAGCTCATACTAGTAAAACTAGTTTCCATGATTGAACTCGAAAGACTCATTGAAGTACAAACATTTTTGGAGTTCACTTTGAATATTATAATGGAATTACCAAATTTTTTTGGAACTGAAATGTGACACAGTGCTCATGATCTCGAAGGACCACACCCTCTACTGATATCTATACTTGAGCACTGCATAATATAGATAATAAATGCGAAAAATTGCCATAAGGTTCAAAACATCAAAAAAACTCAAAATTGAAAATTGAATACTAATACATCTGTTCGAAAAGCCTCTAAACTATCTGAACTGTGGAGTTGATGGGACATGCCCCCAACTAACTCCGTCTACTAAAAATAAACTAAATATGATGCTATAGTAAAATAAGGATCATCCTCGAAAGAAGAGGACTCACTGCTACATCTACTACTTTGACTGGGACTGAGCTGCTAAGTGTACTCTACATCTCGTGCCTCTAAACCTATGGTTTCAAATAAAATACCATAGCGCAAATGCGTCAGTACGGGAATGTACTGAGTATGAGGATGATGTAAGGATAAATACAAGGGCTTATGCATGAGCAATTACTTAACTGAATAATCATGAGAGTAATGAATGAGAACACATGCATGAATGCACAAATCATAACTAAAATCATCGTGACTTGAAATACTGCAACTCGAGTACTGCTTTACTGTCATCTAAACTCTCTACTAATACTGAGATACTGAATAACATAATCTCTTGATATTGATAACTAAGTACTGGAGTTGAGATCAGTCCTCTCTAGCGAGTGATCTCAAAAACTGATGTTACTGGAGCTGATTAACTGAATCTACTTAGATCAATGACTGCACTCTGAGCTTACTAGTCTCGACTAACTGAATCTGAGGTCAAACCTCTCTAATAGATGATCCTCGAATCTACTATCAATGATAAGAAATAATTATGTCTGAGATCCAACCTATCTAGCAGAAGATCTATAAATTTGATAATAAGAATACTCAATTAAGTCTGAGAATGAGATCAGGCCTATCTAACAAGTGATCTATGGATCTGATAATGAGACTACTCAACTAACTGAGATCAATCCCACCTAACGGGTGATCTCTGGATCTGATAATCATATTGCTTAACTGAATTTGAGACAGAGATCAAGCCTATCTAACGGGTGATCTCTGGATCTGATAATGAGATTATTCAACTAAATCTGAGACTGAGATCAAGCCTAGATAATGGGTGATCTCTGGATCTGATACTAAGATTACACAACTGAATCTAAGATTGAGATCAAGCCTACCTAACGGGTGATCTCTGGATCTGATAATGAGATTACTCAATTGAATTTGAGACTAAAATCAAGCCTACCTAACGGGTGATCTCTGGATCTAATAATACCGATACTGAATAACTTTACATGAGACCATACCTATCTAGCGGGTGGTCGATCAATCGATGGAACTATCTGAGTTCTACTTGAAGACTAATACTGAAACTGGAACTATGGGAGTTCTCACTTAACCGACATACCCCGAATCTAAATTGGTAGGGTCAAACCTATAACCCTAGCTGAAAGGCTATCAATACCGTGCCATGGGTAAAGACCCCTACTCTAGTCAAGCCTCACTAACGGGTGACCCTCACAGGAAGTCAAGACTAAGGCAATATAATAGTCAAGCCTTATTCTAACTGGTGACTCCTGCTCCTACGCTGGCTACACAGTTCTTGAGTTCAGAGATTTCTCCTAACGACTCTTCCTCTCTAACAGGGAGAGGCCATCCCTGCACTCACTCAGTGCTAACTCCTACTCCCAAGTGAATGACTCAGAACTGATTCTTAACTGAACTTAGAATGAGCTGAGTCTGTTACTGATCATATTTCTTGAATGATCTGACTGAGTTACGCTGAATTCACTTTGTTCCATATCGGACAGAATACTACTGAATCTCGTCATCTGACTAAATAACACTGAGCTTAAGATAGATTACTCTAATACTACTAAGGACTGAACCAAACACTTAAATACTACTAGATCTGAGTTGAGTACTGAACTGAGGCTAGAACATTAGCGATACTGAGATTACTACAAATACTAAGATTTCTTATGTTCTGTATCTATCTGAGAGTACAGAGTCCTATAACTCACTGAGTTTTGATAATTGCAGCTGGACTAAGATTATCGAGAAAACTGACACTGGCTCTAGACTGTAGCTAATTTGTCGGGTATAAATACCCTCAGGACTCAATAACATAAAAGTAAAACATAAGCATTCTTGAAAATTCAATACCATGGACATTCATTCACCATCACAATCACTAAATCATCTCATCAAGTATTTAGGAATCATAAACATGTGATAGTATAGGAAGACATGCTATTGGCTCATACTCCATTCAACAAGGTCTTGCATAAAAAACTTAGCATGTATTATAGTCTTAACATGTATCGAAGAGCAAATAATTGGGAAATTTCATGCTATCATGTCACAATTCATTCTCTAAGGCTTTTCAACAAATATTTGCCATGCATGGGCTTGCACACAATTGGGGATTTCTAGTCAACATGCTATAATGACTCTAATTCTTTCACATAAGCATTTATCAAGCATATAGGGAGCATGCTTTGCTTATTCAAGAATTTCTACACATAATTGGCATGAACACATCACTTGACAATCAACTTGAAGAGGGTTTATCATGAATATCACATAAATATCACGTACTAGGGTCAAAGCTTGAACCTCATAAACAAAACATGAATTAAAAACTCAATAATTGCATGAACTCCAATTTCAATTCATATGAATCATGAAAACTCATAAACATAAGATCTTTGAAATTTAGAAAAGGGTTCTTGAGCTTCTTCGATGAAAGGGAACCAAGAATCAACATCTGCACACCTTAGGGAAATACTTTCTTGAAGGCTCTTGGAGAGATTCTTGATTTCTTGATTTCTCTTGCTTTTTTTCTTAAAGAAGAAAGAAGGATTTTAATTTTGTAGAAACCCTAGCTTTTGATGTTAAAGAGGAGAAATAAAGTTATGAGCCTTGATCGGGTATAAATAGGGGCTGAAAAGAGTGGAAAATACCAAACAACCCTCTTTAAAATGAGTTAAAAATGCTAAACAGGGGCTGCGACAGTTCGTAGCTAGTCTGACGGTCTGTCGAATCATCCTTCGCACATCAGTCAGAAAAGGAACACACTGCCTCGATGCAATGATCCCATCGATGGTCCGTCTGATTGTTTGTTACACATTGGCCACGATGAGGTCACACTGCCTCAGTGGCGATGGTCCTAGCAACGATCCATCGCAAACTCGATGGTCTGTCATCCTGGCCGTTACACTTGGTCTAGAAAAAGAGATTTACTGCCTTGGTTGCGATGGTCCAGGCGACGGTCCATCGCAAGCTCGACGGTCCATCAACTCGGCCATCACACCTGGGTAGTTTCGACTGCTTTCTTTAAAACGGCCATAACTTTCTCGTCCGATGTCAGATTTTGGCAAAATTGGTATCGATGGAAAGCTTATTCAATGTTGTACATGACAAAAAGTCAATATTAGGGAAGTTATACACGATTCAAAATATTTCTCACTTAGGAAGGTACTTCTCAACCTTTTAGGGCCGGATTTATGCTTTGCTGAACACACTCTAAGGCTCAGACTACGAGAAAATTTTGTAGTGTCTTACATATAAACACATGCTTTAACAGTTATATGCTCATTCATTTTATTATCAACCAATATAGCACACGATTCATCCTCAAAACAAGACTAAGGAGGCTATAATAGTGACACTAGAATGCATAAATACTCCTAACATCACCACCCCACACTTAAAGCCTTATTCGTCCTTGAACAACTCTTTACTCTAAGTATCATAGGCTAAGGAGACTCTACACTTCTACTACATGCAAGACACTCAGGCTAGTACTACCATGACTACACAGAATGCAAGTTTCTTCACTAAGTATGTTATTTACAAAATTGATAGCTCATGAATCTTACTTCAAAACAACCTGGCCTCAAGAATTGACTCACCAAAGTGGAAAACTCATGCTTATTATCTAATCAAGGACATCATATAAATCACCCACATTCATCAAATTATGTGCCCTCATAATAAGAGAGTTACCCATAATCTCTGATGATCATGCCATTTATTACAATGAGTACAAGAATCAACTTATTATCACTCCAACAAGGAATTCACAAGTTACACATAATGAACCTTAAGATTTCCTTTTGTGTTGTGATCCACTAATATAAGAATGTCAAGTATAGGATCAATCAGGTCTTTTCTCGGTTGTAATGTAGGCTAAGGGATGGGTAGGAACTATTTTGGAAGAGTGACTAACCTCTCTAAGTGCTTTAATATGCTACATTATACATTTAAAACCAATTTATACAACCAAACTACACCATTTTGACTACCCATCACCTCTGTTTTGCCATATTTCTTTTAAGCATTTTAACAAACACATGGTGGAAATATACTGCTCTTTTCAGTTTTTCCCTTTTTTGTACCCATATTACGCTATGCACCCCTATGATAGCCACCCCAAACTTAGGCATTCTGCCTTAGTTAAGGTGCACAATGTCCAAGAAGGACCAGGGCCCAAATAGGTTCATTGTACCACATCCAAACTAAAATTTGGAACTTTTTCAAACAATTTTCGCTTCTCCCAGCCACAATAATTGAACACACCAATTACTAGACTTTGGTGCACCAATTTCACCTTTTTCTCCTCTTATTTATCAAACTTTTTACTTAATAAATTTTACATTAAAACACTAAGGAACTTTTTGATCAAATTAAGGTCTATAAAATAAGGGATTGGGATACATATGAGGCTAACCAAAAAAAAGCTAAAGCCTCAATGGGGCTGACTAAGATTATGCACAAAGGGTAGGTCAAAACAAGGTATAAAATAAGGCTATCAAAGAAATGCATATACCATCTCCTAAACTCACATTCTTTATTTTTCTTTACACACAGAATAGGAAAGTTCTCGATATCACATGCAAAAAGGAATGTACAAAAACCTTACACGCACATGGCGTATGCTCAACTTAATACGATCATCATAAACCCTTAACCAAATAATCACATAAATTCTAATTTAATCCAACAAGTACAAGAGTCAAAAACTTGAGCCTAATCGTGTCAAAAGTAGTAATTCTCTCATTCAACATGCTTTTACAAACAAAACACTTTCACCTTGTAATCAAAAATAGCACCAACAAGAATATCTTACACAAAACTTTTGAAATTGAGACAAAAATTGGGAATTTCCCACCCCATACTTAAAAATTTACTTTCTTCCAATAGTGAATTTAAAAGTGAGAGATACAAATAATCTCTGAGGCCTCTAGGTCTATCTAGTAGCATCTTTAAATATCAAGGGGGTTCAAGAACCCAATACTTAGTCTTTGCCATGCTCTTTAGCTCAGGTTTTTGATACCCAGACTTCTCACCAACCTGCGACTCAACAAAAAACAAAAAATACGTAAAATAAAAACTAAAGAGTAAAAATAGAACATACCTACTTAATTTGGGTTGCCTCCTAAGTAGCACCTGATTTAGTGTTGCAGCATGACCCATCTCAACAACTTAGTCATTCTTTTTTATCTTTCTCACACTTGGTCTCCATCTTCTTATTCTTTTCACCCCTCTTGAGTGTGCATTCTAAAAGGTAATAAGTTTTTCAACAACATTAGCCTTTTCTGGACAATCAATTTCTATCACGTCAGGTTACGGTATTAGGGGCTTGGGTAGCTCAATGAGGGTGTTCGAAGAGGCCCTTAATGGATTAACCACCCCACACTCATCCCCTTCAATAACAAAGATCATACATAAGTCTTTATACTGGGATAGTGTGTTTAGTTATTTATAAACTTTAAAAACTGCCTTTTCATTCTCCAACCTCATCTTGAGCGTACCTTATTTCAGATTAATTAAAGATCTGCCAGTTGATAAGAATGGATGCCCCAAGATGATTTGGACCTGTTCGTCTACATAAAAATCTAGAACAATAAAAGCAGCAGGAATAATAAATTTGCAACCTTTATGAGGACATCCTATATTATTCCTCTCAGATATTCAATGGACCATTCTGCCAGCTATAGAACCATGGTGGTTGGTCTAGTCTTTCCTAAGCCTAATGTATTGAACAAATATAGATGCATCAAATTTATGCTTACCCCTAAGTCAATCAATGCGCAGACCACCTTACTACTCCCAATTTGAATAGGGAGAGTGAAATTCCCCAGGTCCCTAAGCTTTGTGGGTATTTTTTGTGTTACCACTAAACTACACTCCTCAGTGACTGTTATTGCCTCCATATTCTTTAATTTTACCTTATTAGCAGCCACATCCCTCAAGCACTTTACATATTTTGGCATATCCTGCAAAATATCTAACAAAGGTAAGTAAATGTGAAGATCTCTGAACGTGTCAAAGAACTTTTTAAACATTGCATCCTTCTTTAATTTTATTTGCCTCTGAGGGAAGGGAAGTGGTGACATCTTCTTCTTCTCTGGTTCAGCCACTTTTTCTTTCAAGTACTCAAACTTCTTCAAATTTTTATCAACTTTGTCATTAACTTGTGGGGGAGGCCAAATCTACATCCACCTCCTTAGTTACCTTTGGAGCTTCTCCTTGAAGCTTCTTACCACTCTTCAAGGTGATTGCCATAACCTGTTTTGGTTTTTTTGTCTCTGTTGGCAACCCATCTTATGGACTGATATTTAGTGCCTATTATAACTGCCCCAATTGCAACTCTAAGCTTCTCTAGGAAGCTTGCTGATTTTTTACATCTGCAACCAACTATTTCTGATTAAGTAGAACCTGTTTCATCATCTCTTCTAAGTTTCTATTTGACATATTTGGTTGTACTTAAGGTTACTGAATTTGCTATTTTTGTGAGTTCTACGGCTGAGTCTACCACATCATTTTATAGGCATAACCATAATGTTTCCTTTGAGCATTGCCCACATACATTACCGACTCCGAATTTGAACCACACATGGTCGAAGAATGACCATTATTCCCACAAACTTCACACCAACCTGTAGGTTATTGGATGGCATTAATTGTGGCTATAGGCTGTGCTGCTCCCAATTTCATGCTGATAAATTGGGTGTTTATCATATTCTGAAATACAAATGAGTTAATAAGGTTGTGAATTGGTGTACCTCTAATACACCTGCAATTCTCTTTGTGGCACTTTTAGAATCTGAATGCCATTCCAGATTTCCTTGTGCAATGTGGTTCAATAAAGTGTATAGCTCATCATAAGTCATCTCAAGAGCTTGACCACCTGCTGTTGAATCAAAAAAATTTTCATATTGTGATAAAGAACCTCTACAAAAGTATGAGCAAGTACCTCATTGGACAGTTGATTATGTGGAAAGTCCCTAAGAAGTGACTTGAAGAACTCCCAAGCATCATAAAGATTCTTATCTGTCTTCTGTTTGAAGCACACTATCTTACTGTGAAGTCTCGCAGTCTTACCAGATGGGAAGAATCGATTAAGGAATTTTCTGCCCATGTCATCCCATGAGGTGATTGAGTTTGCCGATTCAGCATTCAACCAATTTTTTGCTACCCCAATCAGTAAAAAAGAGAACAAAGTCATCCTCACATAATCCGCATTCACCCCTGTGGGAATGAATGTATCACTGATTTCCAGAAAATTCCGCAAGTGGAGCCATGGATCTTCGTATTAAATCCCTATGAACTATCCACTACTAATTAGAAGTTGTACCATATTCTGTTTAAGCTCGAAATTGACTCCAACTACCATCTTCTGAAATGGGGATGTCAAATTAGTTGGATGTGGGATAGGGATTTAATAAGTGTTACAGAAAGAATAAACAACAGAATAATAAAAGGTAAATCAAACATAACCTAAATGGGCCCTCATAAGTCTGCTAGGAATAGTAAAGAAGATAGTTAACTAAACCATGCCCCCATAAACTGAAGGGACGCACAACAAATATTTATCAAAAATAAACATAAATAATCCACAACTGAACTAATCGAAAGAAACTTGTAGTAGTAAATCAAATGTGCATCGGGCTTGAGTTGATACCAATGGGTAATAATGAGAGGCTAGACATTAGGCTCAAACCGGTAGTGGTGGATAATAACAAAAGGTCATATGCCGGATTCGAATCGAAGATAGTTGGTAATAATAAGAAGCCACATACATGATATACAATAGAAAAAATAATAAGATATAAGACTCTAACTAGAACTCAGAGTAACCACAACTCCCATAATGATAGTAATTTGTACCAGAACTCCCAAATCATTATATCCAGATGATAGACTCAAATCAAAACTCATAGTAACCATACCCAACAATAAAATTAAAACCCAATAAAATTGTAACAATGCTAAAGTTATACCAAATTTCACAACAATGATAAAAATAAAGTATATGTTGACCCTAAATCATAAATAAAAATACGTATAAATAACATTTAGCACAACATTATTAAAAAGGGATAAATCTAAGGTTCCCTACTTAAATCAACGTCATAAAGTGATATATTCTATATTATACTTCTACACTTATTTCTAGTAGATTTTATGATACTTCTCAAACGAACAACCCAAAAATAGAATTTTCTGTCCTAGGGAGTCATAAATAACATGGGATTGTTATAGGAAGGCTCTAGAAACTAAAAATTCATGAAAACAAGGTAAATAACCATGAGGGCCTTTATAATATAAACAACTAAAAGGAATTTTGTTTGCAAAAGTAAAAGGTAATGAATACCTAAGGGCTCAAACCAGTAGGGATACTCGGTGCAGATATCTTGCCCGGTCTCCTAAGTAGCCCCCTCAACTAGACTGTGACACCACTAAACCTTAACCACCATAATATCCTTGGAGCGCAATCTTCTGACATTGAATCAGAACTCATAGTAACCATACCCAGGTGTAAAACTAAAACCTCAATCATACCGTAACCAATGATAAAGTGGTATCGAAAATCACAATAATGACAAATATAAACTATATGTTGACCCTAAACTGTACTTAAATGTACATATAAATAACCATTCACATAAGATAATTAAAAAGGGTCAAATCCAAGGTTGCCGAATTAATTCCACATCCTAAAGTGTTATATGCTATATTATGTTAAAGGATAAGGTACAAAAATTCACTAGAACAAAGTCATAACCAGATAAATAAGGCATGGTGTATATATAAAATGGTACTCAAACTACAAGTACTTGTGAAAAACTAGCATAATAGTACACAATTATTGTAAATAAGCTCAATCTAGAGAAAAGGTAAGTAGCCTACCTAGACGCCAAACCTAAAAGCCTCTCCAATAAGCCTCTAGAAAACGTTCCGCTAGAACCCATGTTTTAAGTAAGTGTAGCAGTACCTTAAAATTTACTTAATGATGAAATCAAGCATGAATGAAAATTCATTGATAGAAATTATTTAAAAAGTTCCATGAATAGAATGTTTAAAACTTAATGTTGAATGGAATTTTCATTATATAGGAATGTTTATATTTCTTAACACTTATCTTTGGAATGATTTTTCATTATAATAACTAACCTGATGACACCACTTAATGTGGTATCCTTTGCATGATTCTACACGGAGGGGGTGTGGCAACACCACCCCTTGCTCTATGTTATATTTGCACTTGGGTATTTCATAGTTCGTGGTAAAATAAATATATTATTTTAATATATAATAATTAATAAAAAATTATCTCCAATAAAAACATTATCATATAATGATAATATTTAACACATTTAGATTTAATATCTTTGCTTAAAAAACTAATAGATAATAAAGTTATTATAAAGTAATATTAATATAACATAACATAAAGAATTTTATCAATATCAAAAATATTCTGGAAGGGTAATAAAATGTATTTCTACTAAATTCCAATATAAATTAAATATCCCAAAATATATATTTGATATCACTAAAATTCTCAAACAAACTACCCAGAAATAAAATTTTCATTCCCAACAAGTCATAAATAACTTGGGGCAGTTATAGGAAAGCTCGAGATACTGAAAATGCATGAAAACAATGTAAATAAAAATGAGGGTCATTACAACATCCATCACTAAAAGGACTTTCATCCGCAAGGGCTCAAATAGGTAGGGATATTGTGCGCGCATATCATGGGGTCTACCAAGTAGCCTCCTCAATAGGACGGTGACACAACTGAACCTTATCCACCGAAATATCCTTAGAGTGCAACCGTCTGACAACGAATCGAAACTTATAAAGACCATATCCAACTGTAAAATTAAAACCCCATTCTAACCATAATCAATGCTAAAGTGGTACATAAATTCACAAAAATGACAAAAATAAAGTATATGCTGACCCTAAATGATAACTAAAAATACATATTAAAAATCATTTGCATAACATAATTAAAAAGGGACAAATCAAAGGTTCCCCATTTAATTACACATCCTAAAGTGATATAAGTTATATTATACTAAAATATAAGGTACCAAGGTTTACTTGAATGGGGTCATAACCGGATAAATAAGGCATGGTATATATATCAAATGGTACGCAAACTACAAGTACTTATTAAAAACTAGAATAATAGTACCCAATTATTGTAAATAACCTCAATCTAGAGGTAGGGTCAGAAGCCTCACTAAACGCCAAAGCTAAAAGCCTTTCCAAGAAGCCTCTGATAATGTCCCACAAGGACCGAGTTTTAATTAACTATAGAGTTATCTTAAAATTTACTTCATGATGCAATAAAGCATGAATGAAAATTCATTGATAGCAAATTTTAAGAAAGTTCCATGAATAGAATGTTTGAAACTTAATGTTGAATGGAATTTGCATTTATATAGGAATGTTTATATTTCTTAACACTTATATTTGGAATAATTTGTCATTATAATAACTAACCCGATGACACCACTTAATGTGGTATCCTTTTCATAGATTCCACATGGATGGGGTTTGACAACACCACCACCCTTTGCTCTCTGTTATATTCACACTTGGGTATTCCATAGGTTCGTGGTAAAATAAATACAATAATACAATATACCATATTTAATAGAAAATTATTTCAAATAAAAATATTCTTATATAATAATAATTTAATGTATTTACATTTACTATCTCTGTTTAAAATGTTAATAGACAATAAAAGTTATTATAAATTAACATAAATATAGCATAACATAATGACATGACCCGAACCAGGGCTTAGTCGTGTTAGGTATCTCAAATCCAGCCAGGACCAAAAACCACCCTCAATACCGCACTGTTAGCCACCATACATCTTATGTCGGATTAATTTCAAATATATAACAAGATAAAATAATATGGAAGCTCACCACTTCAATCTAACTCAAAGTTGTCCCCAAATCCAAGTCACTGAGCAGAAGGAATGCTAGTATGGTTGATTCCTGCATCGTGTGGGAATACAACACCCGAAGACTGTTAGCGGAGCGAATGCTAGCATGCAACTTAAGAAAAAAGATAAGATAATGCCATCATTTAAAAATTAGATTAATTAACCATTTACAATTACATAAACACACATACACACACAAACACACACACACACATATATCATGCCGAGATAGGGAACAAGGTTTACCATGAATTTAAAAGCATAACCTCGGATAAGTAGCATGACCATACTAAAACCACCCACGGGAAATATGGATTCAGCTTCCCCTGGTAAAAGGGTCCCAATGTGTTTTCGCCGCATGATCGGAGAAAAGAACCTGAGATTATTAGTATATCTCAAAAAATATATAGTGTTACGTCATACAAATGGTCATCAATACCACCATCACATAGAAAAATGTGAGTTTCCAGTGTCATCCCCCCCAGGACCCCAATCTTCCATGACTTTATTCTCATTGTTAATTTTACAAACAAGTTAAGGGTATGACATTATCAAAGCCAAACTCATCAATGTATGGGGGTTCAACCATGACCCATTTATTAAATCACCATTCTCATGAACCCACATGTGCAAAACCATAATAAAAACATGTATAATCACAATTAAACCAGAGGAAGCAATATTAAACACTAGGATTTCAGACCTCTCAACATTTATTTCGAAACCATATTTAATGATTCATGAATAGTGCTTTAAACATGTGTTTTTGAAAACTAAGAATGAGGGAAGAGTCACATGCCTGAATTACAAAGATTCACGTAGAGAAAATGATCTTTAAGCCCTTAGATAACCACTTTGGAGAATCCATAGCCAATTTTTCTTGAGAGGATTTTGAGAGACTAAAGAGGATGTTTAATTTTATAAATTATGGAATGAATGAACGAAAAGTCTTATATGGACGTGGGGTCTTAAGGGTTTGAAAGGAAATTGTCTAAAGTACCCATAGCTTAAAAATACAATAATAACGTAGGTGGTTACGAGTTGACCACCGTGACACGTGACCACCACATACAACTTGTACCCTTGAGTCATCACCAAGTCAGTGAGTTGAAAACCCAAACACTGTCCACCATACAACTTCATAACCCAACACATGAGCTAACTATGCGACTCATATGGTTTAGTCGTATCTAAGATAGAATGCAGGGGATTGGACACTACACAACATATGACTCAACCTTACCACTCATAACCTATCCTCACAACTCTTAATGAGCCACTCGTACTTAGAGCAAAGTCAAGTCACTAAGTTTCTGATTTGATTAAAGGTCGTCCTAATCATTGTCACCACCCCTAATGACTCGTGCCACCAAACCATAGCAATAACAAAACCCCAACCACCATTTACTAGACACTAAACTATTTGGGTCACCTAACCCATACCCATACCATATAACTAGTATTATAAGTTGTTAATAGGAAAGTGAACTCAAAGATCAGTAATATTCTAAGGGCCAAAACCTTCGGTGTTTCAATTCTCCCCACTTAGATGATTCGTCCCTGAATGATGGTTCAAAGCATTGACAAGCACGTCAAACCCCAAATGGATCTACTCTTACCCTTAACTAAGTTAGAAAACAAAGATGTTAAGTATAAAACATACCTTACGCCCGATCTTCTAGAGAGAGAAACAAGAATGGATAGCTGGACTTCATGTCCTCTTTAGCTCCCAAGTAGCCTCTTTGACCTTATTGTTCCTCCATAGAACCTTTATCTAAGGCACATCTTTCATCCGCAACTGACGAATTTATCGATCCAAGATTTCCATAAGAACTTTCTTGTAAGAAAAAAACCAAAATACCAATATCCTTGATGGGCACAATCTGCGACGGGCCGCTCTCATACTTCCTCAATGTAGACACATGGAATATCTGGTGAATGGTGCTTAAATAAGAAGGAAACTCCAATTCATACATAATATTTATAACCCTTCTTAAAACAAATTATAGACCAACGTTGTAACACCCCATATTCAAGTATGTGTATTGGCATATTCAAGTACGTGTATTGGTCTTATTTATATGGAATTATTTTTTTTTTATTTATACTAGAATTTGCCCGTCGATGGTTCCATGCAAAGGTCATTGAATAAGCTTTCCAACGTATAAAGATTTTCAAAAATAGATAGATTTTGGATATAATCGAGCACGTTCAAAACTATGAAATGGTGGCCGTGATATTTAGGAATAGTAAATGTACAGGAAAAATTCCAGGACACAAACTACTGAGGCCAGCGGACTTTTTGGGTCAACTTCGAATGATCATAACTCCCTTAATATAATAAACTAGGAAAGCTGCAACCTATGAAAAGTAAGATCCTTGAGTCTTATTTCCAATTCAATTTATTTCATCCAAATCCAACGTCTGAGTAAAGAGTCATACTCGTTTTACTTCATCCTATCAAAACATAATTTTAGGGTCAACTTCAAACGACCATAACACCTTGTACAGGAAGAACTGGGTGGGCTACTTTATATGAAATGAAAGCCCTTTGAATTATACTTCCAATGATACCAATTTCACCCAAATCTGATATTAAAGAAAAGAGTTATGGTTGATCTACTTTAGCTTATCAAAACAGTCTACCAAAGGACAGATTTGACATTATTTAAATTTTAAAGGCATTTTGGTCATTTCCTATTATATTATGGACGGGAATAGGTGTATATATACATGTATATGACTTCCAAAACTCATTTTCATCATCAATCATTGAGGAAGAATAAACCCTAGCCAAATTTGACCTTTAAATTACTTTTGATTCAACCGTAGAAATTCTAAAGTAATTTGATAACTGCGTTTGTCATCTCAAGAGCTTCGAACGACACCTATTATTTGTGCAAACTGGATTGCATAATCAAGAGGTGAATTATAAGGTATGAATATTATTTTTGTTTGTTATTTTCCATATGTATATGTGTGATAGAGGATTATATGTATTGGTTGTTATTGAAAGGTGATGGAAACAGGGTTATGGACTATTTTGCATGGTTTAGTTGTATTGAATTATGGAAGGTGGATATGGTAATTGAGTTATGGAAGGTCGATATGGTGATATACTGTTGAATTGATGATTATTTATGTCTATGGCTCAATTTGGTTTAATGGATTGTTTGGAAGGATAAATCAATCAAAACATGATATTAGAGGATGTTGTATGAATATGCATGGCATGTTAATATAATTGGAGTATAAGAGGGTTAAAGTGACACCCTTTATGGTGTAATTGAGGCTTACTACTTAATCGCTAGTTTGGTGGATTCAAATAATTGAATTGTGACGTTTAGTTACTAATACCAGATTGCTATATATGCTCATTATAGATAAGTAATCCAAAAAGACGGAAAGTCCATTTGGGACTAGTATTGAAGGTTGACAGTCAGGTATGCAAAGCATACTCTAGACCATATCTTTGGCATGAAAGTGAACAATTGTTCTATTAAGAAAGTTTCCAAAGTTATTCAGTAACATGTGATCCAGAATGGTTTTGTGTGATGTCCTACATTACCAATGAACTTGTTTCCACCCTACAAGATTTCAAGACATTCCAATACTTACTTGTTTTCCAAATCTTAAATGTTTATTGCACTAATGAATGTCAGAAGGTATCCGGTTAAACAAGATCCATGTGCTATTAATGACTCCAAAACATTTCATTGATATACCAATAAGTTTCTACTTCATTGTTATGGCATTGATGACTCCCAAACACTTCATTGATGTGCCAATGAGTTCTTACTTCATTGTTATTGCATTGATGGTCTATTTATATGTCTCTTATTGATGTATAATTGTCTCAAAGTATCAAAAATGTGGTGGCGACCGAAATAACAATCTCAAAGATTAATTGAACTAAGTGATGGAAGTTCTCTCTTATCGGGTTGTATCCCAGAGGCATAAGCCTATCATGGGTCAATCCCTATTTACGTGTTTATGGGTGGTATCCCAGGGGCATAAGCCTATCATGGGTTGATCCCAGTTGATATGTACGGGAGGCAGCCTAATGGTCACAGTATAGTGCAGTAATGATTACAAAGATGATAAGAACGAAGGTAAAGTAATTGAATAAATACAGTGTACAGGTTGTCATAAGTTCTAGTAAGTGTGGTCCACTCCTATTATGATTTATTCACTTATTTCTGATTTTTATTGAGCTCCTATATCATATGTGATTATCTACAGCTTTACATACTCAGTAGATATTTCGTACTGACGTCCCTCAGCTCATATTCTGCACAAGTAGGAGCCAGGATATCCAGTTGTTTTTGGTGAGCTCTAGTTTGCTTCGGGGCTTTCCGTGTCATATCCAATAACTTTTGGTATTGTATAAAAGTTAGTTATATGGCAGGGTGTGTCCCGACCTTAGTTAAACTCTGTGTATTGTCTAGAGGCTTTGTAGACCAAATGTATAGTCAAGGTGGTGTTTTGTTAATAGACGTGATGGCTCCAACGGCCATGTATTGTATATATATATATATATGTATGTGCTTGAGCTTATACAGGTGATTATTTTCTTTTATATACGACATGATGCTATTCGAATTTTGGGTTGTCAAAGAGGTATGCATGGGAAGTATAAGGTTATGAGCTAGTTCTCCCGGGCCTTATCAGTTATGGGTGCCAGTCCGCCCCAATAGGATTTGAGGCGTGACAATAGTAGTATCATAGATGTTCATCCTAGTGAGTATACAAAGCCGTGTCTACGTAGAGTCTTGTTTATCGGTGTGTCGTGCAATGCATCAATAAACAGGAGGCTACCACTCATACCATGGGTCCTAGTGGTACAGATAAGGCGGCTAGCCTTCAAACACAGGACTTTCTTAAGATGGATCCTCCAACTTTTACTGGATCAGATCCTAACGAGGACCCACAGGACTTTATTGATCAAATTCAAAGGGCCTTAGATATTATGCATGTAATGGGTAGAGAGATAGTGGAGTTAACAGTGTATAGATTCAAAGAGAAGGCTATATATTGGTACAGGGATTGAAAATGATCTAAGGCTATTGATGCACCCCCAGCTACTTAGAAAGAGTTCAAAGAGGCATTTCTTTATCATTATCTTCCATTCGAGATTCGTCAGGCCCATACAGATTAGTTTTTAAATCTTCGTCAGGGGAATATGAGAGTGAGGGAGTACAATCTTCTATTTAATTCCATGTCGAGATATGCTCCTAATGTTGTAGCTACTATAGATGATAGATTTTATCAATATGTGGATAGGCTAAATCCATATCTAGTTAGAGATTATATTATTGCCTCTTTGAACAAAGATATGGACATAGCGAGGATCCAAGATTTTGCACAGAAAATGGAATATTAGAGGCAGATAAGAAGAACATAGGAATTAGAAAGAAGATATTCCAAGAGGACCAGATCTATAGGGCAGTTCATTGCATCCCATGGAGGGTTCAGATCACAGTTTTTTGCTAGACCACCTAGGCCATTACCTTCTTATTCTATAGCTAGTGCCCCACCACAGTTCCAAGGGTCCAGAGGAAATCAATTTGGGCACAGAAGTGAGAGTCAAAGTTTACGGACAGTGGGGCACCTAGGGCAAGAGAATATGAGCCAATCGAGATGTCCTCGAGAGCCATGCAATAAGTATGAAAGGTATCATTTGGGCGCATGTCGGCTGGGGACCAATGTTTGCTTTTGGTGTGGTATGTCAGGGCATATGATGAGAGAATGCCCACAAAGGGGCATAGGGGATATGGTATGACCTACGGGGTAATTTGTTGCATCATTATCATTAATGCCATATTCAAGAAGGGGTGAACAACTAATGGGTCGTGTTAGAGATGATAGAGGAGCCACGAGTTCTAGTGGGGCTTAAAATCGTACGTATGCTCTAGTGGACTAATAGAATTTAGAGGCTTCCCCAGATGTGGTTACGGGTATGTTGTCTATCTTTTCATTTGATGTATATGCCTTAATTGATCTCGGTTCTGCATTATCTTATGTTACTCCATTGGTTGCTAGAAAGTTCAAAAGAATACCCGAACTGTAAGTTATTCCATTTGAAGTGTCCACACTAGTTGGGGAATCTATTATAGCTAGAAGGTTTTACCGAAACTGCATAGTAACTATTTGTGGTCGTGATACGATGGCTGATCTCTGGGAGTTAGAAATGGTAGATTTTGATGTTATAATGGGTATGGAATGGTTGGCGTCTTGTTATGCCATAATTGATTGCTGGATGAAAAAGGTATGTTTCCATTTTCCAAATGAATCAGTCCTTGAATGGAAAGGTAAAGTTGGTGCACCAAGAGGTAGATTTATTTCTTATTTTAAGGCAAGAAGAATGATTTCCAAAGGATACATATATCATTTAGTTAAAGTAAGGAATACAGAAGCGGAGCCACCAACTCTTTACGCTATTCCGGTGGTAAATGAATTTTTTGATGTATTTCCTAAAGATCTTCCAAGTTTGCCTCCTAAACAAGAAGTAAAGTTTGGTATTGATGTAATACCAGACACCCAACCAATCTCCATTCCTTCGTATAGAATGGCCCTAGCAGAATTATGAGAATTGAAAGAGCGATTGAAAGATTTGCTAGAGAAGGGATTCATAAGGCCTAGTATGTACCCTTGGGGAGCACCAGTGTTATTTATTCGCAAAAAGGATGGCTCGCTGAGGATGTGTATTGATTATTGGCAATTTGAATAAGGTGACTATTAAAAATAAATATCCTCTCCCAAGAATTGATGATTTATTTGATCAGTTATAGGGCACTAAGTACTTTTCTAAGATTGATGTGAGGTCAGGTTACCCCCAAGTGAGGGTCATAGAGAAGGATATACCCAAGACAGCTTTCCGAACAGGATATGGTCATTATGAGTTTCTAGTTATTTCATTTGGGCTAACAAATGCACCTACAACTTTTATGGATTTGATGAATTGAGTGTTTAAGCCATCCTAGATGTATTTGTGATAGTTTTTATAGATGATATTCTAGTTTATTCTAGATTAGAAGAGGACCACGCCAATCACTTACGATAGGCATTGTAGACTCTTCGTGATTGTAAGCTTTATGGAAAGTTCTCTAAATATGAGTTTTGGTTAAAGTCGGTGGCATTTTTGGGTCATATTGTATCTAGTGAAGGGATAAAGGTTAATGCTCAAAAGATAGAAGCTGTGAAGAACTGGCCAAGGCCCACAACGCCTACGAAGATTTGTAGTTTTCTCAGGTTGGCCGATTATTATAGAAGGATTGTTGAAGGCTTTTCTTCCATTTCAGCACCCTTAACCAAGCTAACCCATAAAGCATCCAAATTCCAAAGGAATGATGCCTGTGAGAAGAGTTTTCAAGGTTTAAAGAACAAGTTAATTTCTACACCCATGTTGGTACTTCCAGAAGGCACCGAACGGTATACAGTGTATTGTCATGCTTCCAGAATTGGTTTAGGATGTGTATTGATGCAGCATGGTAAGGTAACGGCATATGTTTCTAGACAATTGTGGCCACATGATAAAAATTATCCTACACACAATCTTGAGCTGGCAACAGATATTTTTTCTTTCAAGATATGGCGCCACTACTTATATGGGGTTCATGTTGATATATATACTGACCATAAGAGCTTGCAATATATTTTTAATCAGAAGGATATAAATTTAAGGTAGCAGAGATGGCTTAAACTATTAAAGGACTATGATGTTGATATCTTGTACCATCCAGGGAAAGCAAATGTTGTACCTGATATGTTAAGTTGTAAAGCTATGATGGCGCCTATAGAAAGGCAAGGGATAATTAAAGATCTTCACCAGTTAGCTAGTTTGGGAGTTCAGCTTCTTGAAACTCCTGATAAAGAGCTTATCATACATAATGCTGTGGAATCTTCATTAGTAGCTGAAGTGAAAGAGAAGCAATATGCAAATCCTATTTTATTACAGCTTAAGGAGAACGTTCAGAGTGGTGCGACCAAGGCATTTGAACTTACGTGAGAAGGAGTACTTTAGTGCCAAAACCGATTGTGTGTGCCCGGATGTAGATGGACTAATAAAGAAGATTATGACAGAGGCACATTGTTCAAGGTATTGCATTGATCCAAGTTCAACCAAAATGTATCAAGATTTAAAACGTATGTATCAATGGAATGAAATAAAGAAGAGCATTGCAGAATTTGTAGCTGAATGTTCAAATTGTTATAGAGTTAAAGTTGAGCACCAAAAACCCGGAGGTTATATGCAATGCATTAATCTTCCAAGCTAGAAGTGGAACATGATCAACATGGATTTCGTTATTGGTTTGCCTCGTATATCCCAAAAGTTTGATTCTATATGGGTGATTATTGATAAGCTTACCAAATCCATACATTTCCTACTAGTTAGGACCACTTACTCAGTTGAAGAGTATGTGAAGCTGTACATTAAAGAGATAGTCTGATTACATGAAGTCCCAATCTCTATTATATCAGATCGGGGGACCCAATTTACCGTAAACTTTTGAAAGTCTTTTCAGAGGTGTTTGGGAACACAAGTGAAGTTGAGTACAACTTTTCACCCTCAAACAGATGGACAAGCATAGCGTACCATCCAAACACTTGAAGATATGATACTAGCTTGTGTAATAGATATTATGGGAAATTGGGATGATCATTTACCTCTTATTAAATTTGTCTACAATAATAGCTATCATTTAAGTATCAAAATGGCACCATATGAAGCTTTATATGGAAGGAAGTGTAGATCACCAATAGGATGGTTCGAAGTGGGTGAAACTCTTTTGTTCGGACCGGATCTTGTTTATCAATCCATAGAGAAGATTAAAGTAATTTAGGGACGACTGAAAATAGCCCAAAGTCGACACAAGTCATATGCGGATAGTAGAAGGAGAGGGCTAGAGTTTTCTATAGGTGATTGGGTATTTTTGAAGGTATCACCAATGAAAGGGGTAATGAGATTTGGCAAGAAAGGGAAATTGAGTCCACGTTATATAGGCCCGTATAAGATCACTCAAAGGTTTGGACAAGTTGCATATGAATTAGAGCTATCCAAAGAGCTCTCATCTGTATATCCGGTATTTCATGTGTCTATGCTTCAAAAGTGCATCGGAGATCCATCACACATCACTTCTACTGAGGATGTGCAAGTTGCGGAAGATCTTACCTATGAGGAAGTGCCTATTGCTATTCTAGATCACCATGTTAAGAAGATCAGAAATAAAGAGATAGCATCTGTGAAATTACATTGGAGAAATCGTCAAACGAAAGAGATTACATGGGAAGCTGAGGAAGCAATGAAATCTAAGTACCCTCATTTGTTCAAAGATGAAGAGGAAGTTCAATAAACGGAGTTAGAACATTAACAAGTAAGTTTTTTTTTATATATGCATAGTATATATGTGATGATGTGAATATTAATGATGGACTTGAACTTGTTTCGGTTGAATAACTACGCTAACATTTGAGGACGAATGTCCTAAAGGGGGGAAGGATGTAACAGCCCATATTCAAGTACGTGTATTGGCGTATTCAAGTATGTGTATTGGTCTTATTTTTATGGAATTAATTTTTTTATTTTATTTATACCAGAATTTGCCCGTCGATGGTTCCATGCGAAGGTCATTGAATAAGACTTCCAACAATATAAAGATTTCCAATAATGGATAGGTTTCGAATATAATCGAGCACGTTCAAAACTATAAAATGGTGGCCGGGATATTTGGGAATAGTAAATGTACAGGAAAATTTCCTGCACACAAACTACTAAGGCCAACCGAATTTTTGGGTAAACTTCAAACGATCATAACTCCCTTAATATAATAAACTAGGAGAGCTGAGACCTATGAAAAGAAAGATATTTGAGTCTTATTTCTAATGCAATTCGTTTCATCTAAATCCAGCTTCTGAGTAAGGAGTTATACTCGTTTTACTTCGGCCTACCAAAACAGATTTTTAGGGTCAACTTCAAATGACCATAACTCTTTGTACAGAACGAACTGGGTGGCATACTTTATATTAAATGAAAGCCCTTTTAATTATACATCCAATGATATAAATTTCACCCAAATTTGATATCGAAGCAAAGAGTTATGGCTGATCTACTTTAGCTTACCAAAACAGTCCACCAAAGGACAGATTTGACATTATTAAATTTTAAAGGCATTTTGGTCATTTCATATTATATTATAGACGATAATATGTGTATATATACATGTATATGATTTCAAAAACTCATTTTGATCATCAATCATTGAGGAAGAACAAACCCTAGCCAAATTTGACCTTTAAATTACTTTTGATTCAACCATAGAAATTTCAAAGTAATCTGATAACTGCGTTTGTCATCTCGAGAGCTTTGAACGGCACCTATTATTTGTGCAAACAGGATTGCATAATCAAGAGGTGAATTCTATGATATGAATATTGTATGCCTTTGTTCTTTTCCATATGTATATGTGTGATAAAGGATTATATGTATTGGTTGTTATTGAAATGTGATTGAAACAGGGTTATGGACTATTTTGCATGATTTGGTTGTATTCAATTGTGGAAGGTGGATATGGTTATTGAGTTATGGAAGGCGGATATGGTGATATACTATTGAATTGATGATTATTTATATCTATGGCTCAATTTGGTTTAATGGATTAGTTGGAAGGATAAATGAAACGAAACTTTATATTGGAGTATGTTGTATGAATATGCATGGCATATGAATGTAATTGGAGTATAAGTGGGTTAAAGTGACACCCTTTATGGTGTAATTAAGGCTTACTACTTAACCACTAGGTTGGTGAATTCAAATAATTGAATTATGACGTTTGGTTGCTAATACTAGATTGCTATATATGTTTATTGTAGATAAGTAATTCATAAAGACAGGAAGTCCATTTGGGACTAGTATCGAAGGTTGATAGTCAGGTATGTAAAGCATACTCTATACCATATCTTTGGCATAAAAGTGAACAATTGTTTTATTATGAAAGTTTTCAAAGTTATTAACATGTGATCCATAATGGTTTTGTATGATGTCCTACGTTACCAATGAACTTGTTTCCACCCTACAAGATTTAAAGACATTCCAATACTTACTTGTTTTCCAAATCTAACATATTTATTGCACTAATGAATGTCAGAAGGTATCCAGTTACTCAAACAAGATCCATGTTCTATTAATGACTCCAAAATATTTCATTGATATACCAATAAGTTCCTACTTCATTGTTATGGCATTGATGACTCCAAAACACTTCATTGATATGCCAATGAGTTCTTACTTCATTGTTATTACATTGATGGTCTATTTATATGTCTCTTATTGATGTATCATTGTTTCAGAGTATCAAAAATGCGGTGGCGACCTAAATAACAATCTCAAAGATTAATTGAACTAAGTGATGGAAGTTCTGTCTTATCGGGTGGTATCCAAGGGGCATAAGCTTATCATGGGTCTATCCCTATTTATGTGTTTATGGGTCGTATCCAAGGGACATAAGCCTATCATGGGTCGATCCCAGTTGATATGTACTCGAGGCAACCTAATGGTCACATTAAAGTACAATGATTATTACAAAGATGATAAGAACAAAGGTAAAGTGATTGAATAAATACAATGTACAGGTTGTCACAAGTTCTAGTAAGTGTGGTCCACTCCTATTATGATTTACTCACTTTTTTTTTATTTCTATTGAGCTCCTATATCATATGAGATTATCTATAGCTTTACATACTCATTACATATTTCGTACCCCATGGGGGACCTACATTTCATGCTGCAGGCACAGGTACCTTAGCTCATATACTGCAGAAGTAGGAGCCAGGATATCTAGCTGCTTTTTGTGAGCTCCAGTTTGCTTCGGGGCTTTCCGTGTCATATCCAGTCACTTTTGGTATTGTATAAAAGTTATTTATATGGCAGGGTGTGTCCCGACCTTAGTGAAACTCTGTGTATTGTCTAGAGGCTTTGTAGACCTAATGTACAGTCAAGGTGGTGGTTTGTTAAAAGACGTGATGGATCCAACAGCCAAGTATTGTATATACATATATATGTGTGCTCGAGCTTATACAGGTGATTATTTCCTTTTATATGCGACATAATGCTGTTCGAATTTCGGGCTGTCATAGAGGTATGCATGGGAAGTATAAGGTTATGAGCTGGTTCTCCCGAACCTCCTCGGTTATGGGTGCCAGTCTGCCCCAATAGGATTTGAGGCATGACAAACGTACCAACATCTCCTTAAAGTTATGATATATTCTTGTAGAACTAGGATGAATAGCATAGAGCGACTCATGTGCCTCAGCTAAGTTTCTCTCTCGCAATCCACATTTGGAATGCATAATATTCCTTGGTACCCCAAGGTATCATTACCACTAATCTCAAAAGCGATTACGTTCTGCCAACCTACAGAACCCTTGATCCTTATCAGGATTAGATCTAACACTTGTTTCTCCTTCGCCTTGGCATGTAGGGATAATTGTATCACCTTCTGCATAAACATACCACCATCGTTAGAGTCTAAGAGGAAAACACCAAGGTTATCCAAATGATGAACATCTTTCACCAATTCTCACTTTCCTTCTTACACATGAGCTAAACTCCCCATTGATAACTTGCTAAGAGCATCAACAACCACATTAGCTTTATTTGGATGATAGTGAAGACTTATGTCATAATCCTTGAGTAGTTCAAGCCATCTCCTTTACTTGAGGTTCATATTTTTCTGAGTAAAACTTATATTACAGACTCTTAAGATCAAAAAAGATATCCATATTTACTCCATACAAATAGTGACACCAGATTTTAACACGAACACGATAGCCAATAGCTCCAAGTCAGTAGTCGGGTAATTTTTCTCATGCTCCTTTAGTTGTCTAAAGGCATAAGATATCACCTTTCTATGTTACATCAAGATGCAACCAATCCCCACTAAGGACTCACCACAATAGGCTACAAATCCATCTGTGCCATTGGGAAAAGTCAAGATCGGTGTCGAAGTCAGCTTATTCTTTAGCGTCACAAAACTACCCTCACAAGCATGAGACCATAAGAACTTTAACTTTTTTTGAGCCAGCTTAGTCAATGGGGAAGCTATAGAAGAGAAACTTTTCACAAACCTCATGGGTCTAGGACACTTCTTAACCACTGTAACTTTCTGCAGATCCATAATGATCCCTTCACTAGGAATGACATCACCTAGAAAAGTGACAACGTTGAACCAAAATTCATATTTCAAATATTTAACATACAATTATTGCTCGTTTTAGGTCTGCAATACAATGTGGAGGTGATCAACACAATCCACCTCGCTCGTAGAGTACACCAAAGTATCGTTTATGAACACAATAATGAAAAAATTCAAAAACAGATAAAAGACTTTATTCATCAAGTCCATGAATGTTGCTGGGGTATTAGTCAACCCAAAAGAGATAACTAAGAACCATTATGCCCATATCGGGTATGGAAGAAAGTTTTAGAGATATCCACTTCCCTAATCTTTAGCTTATAATACATGGATCAGAGGTTGATCTTGGTGAAAAACTTAGCACCATGAAGCTGATCAAACATATTATCCATCCTTAGAAGAGGGTACTTATTCTTTATTGTTACCTTATACAACTATCGATAATCAATACACATATGAAGGGAATGATCCTTTTTATGCACAGACAACATCGGCGCACCCTATAGAGACACATTAGGATGGATGAAACCTTTGTCTAAAAGATCATTTAGTTGCTCCTTACGTTTCCTTAACTCAGCTGAAGCCATGTTATATGGGGAAATTGAAATAGGATGAGTGCCCAGAAAAGTATCAATCCTAAAATCAATCTCCCTATCAGGGGAAACAACTGGAAGGTTATCAAGGAATACCTTAGAAAATTCATTCACCACTAGGTTGGAATGTAAAGAAGGACCCCTCCGATTTAAGACTTTTACCTTGACCAAATGATTGAGACACCCTTTTGAGATTAATCTCTGAACTCTAAGATATGATATAAACCTTCCCTTAGGATCTAGGGAACCACCCTCCCATTCAATAAGCAATTCATTAAGGAATTTGAAGACGACCATATAGGTCCGACAATCTAAATACAAGTAACAAAGTGCCACCAATAAATCCCCAATCTGACATCAAAATCAACCATTTCTAACTCAAACAGATCGGTCAAAGTCTCCCGACAGCCCACAGATACAACACAACCCTATAGACTCTCCTGGCTACCACAGAGACTAAAATACACTCAGAACCAAAAAAAAATGCACAACCACAAATGGGGTCACATAAGAGAGAGTGGACCCAGATCAATTAAAAATACACATCATAGGAAAAGTATTTTAATATATAAGAAATGACATCAGGTGATGCCTTAGATTCCTAACGGGTAGTGAGAGCATACATTCAGTTTCAACAAGTCCCAGTGCCAGATGGTGCACCCTTTGGAGTTGGAGCTGATAAAGAGGCAATGTGAACCTTTTTTTCCCCAGAAAAAACTTACCAACAGGACAGTTCTTAATCATATGCCTTGGTTAACCACCGTTAAACCACTTGACCTTTCCTTTGTCACAGTAACCCCAATTCAATTGACCACTTAATCTGCAGGGAGGACAGGATGAAGTTGATTAGGCCCTACTAACCTGAGATTGGGCACCCTATTCCCTATAATTATCGCCACCATGAAAAGACATGTCACAAAACATTTTTGGGTTGGGAGCACTAGTAGTCGAGTAAGAACAATAATTTCTAACTTATTTTGGACCATATTTTACCATCACTGCCACTCTGCGGTTGGCCATACCTGCTCAGATAATTTAAACTTTTTGCTCAGCCTCTCACCTATTTTAGCTTATTTTTTCTTTACTTTCTCAACCTCTTACATGTACACAGCCAACCTGGAGATGTCCATGTCATTGTTTAGCAAGGCAGCCTTACTCTCAAAAATCAAGTCTCAGGACAACCCAAAAGAAACTTTCTCATTATATACCTCATGCTAAAACCAACTCTGGAGAATACCGAGATAACAGGTTAAACTTTAAGGCATACTCCTAAACTGACATCTTTCCCCGTATCAGGTAATAAAACTCATTTTCCTTTGCTTCCCTCAGCTCCTAAAGTAAGAAAAGGTCCAAAAAATCACTAGAGAAATCATCCTAAAGGGCTGAATCAACATCATCACCCGTTGTAACACCCCGTACTTTTACCCATCTTAAATTCATCCCAAAAATATCAAAAACTTGTTTTAAAGATGAATACACTATTATACATGTGTAATTATCAAGGTTTTAAATTTTCATTATGTGGGAAATTGAATAAGTTTTTGATTGATATAAAATTTTCCCAAATTCAACACCAGGGCAGAGAGTTATGACCATTTTAGTAAGACTACTACCACCTGAGCCATCAGTGCATCGTGGAGCCAGCCAAAATAGCAATTGTAAAAAATCAGTGAGCCTCCACAATATTCGCGCTTTGTGCCAAGGCTCAATTTTAGAATTATCCTTTTCTAGTGCTCCAACGCGATACCCCCTCGTCATAGTGATCTTTCAGGTCGCAACCAAGGTGGAAATGTGATTCCACTGCGTCACGCCACCATGCAATTTTGTAGTTGTCATTTTCCAGTGGCTTGATACGATAGTGACGTGTCGCGCTAGGGGTCTAGATCAGAAAAATTTCACGAAAACTTAAAGTTGCGCCTAGGGTTAAAACACTTCTTTCCTATGTTTTTTTCTGTCTAGATATGGGAATTAAGCCCTAAAACATTTAAACCCTTCATTATTCACTTTTCCCCAAAATCAAAAGATAATTCTCTCTCAAGAAAATAAACCCTAGCTTTTAATAATCAAGGTAAGTTCCAAGAATTTCTCCAAGAACTCCAAGAAACTCTCAACTTAAGGTATGTTAGATGTGCATTCATGGATCCTTACCTTCGATGGAGCCCAAGAATCCTTTTTCAAAATACAAGTTTGGATTTCATGAATTCTATGTTTGAATTTGATTATATCCATGTTGATGATATTGTTTGGGTTTTAATCCATGGTTTAGATTACAAGTTCCAAGAATTGATTCTAGTATGTGTTGAATTACATGATATTCATGATAAACCCTTCAATTTGCAAGTTGATTATTGTAACCATGTTAACCCTACTAAGTGTTTATGATTTAATGAACCAAGTATGCTTCTTACGTATTTGATAAATTGTCTATGAGAATGAAATAATGCCATTATAGCATGCTAGCATCTATTCCCCATTCATGTACAAGTTAATGTATTACAAGTGTTTGATGGAATGTCTATATGAATGAATTATGACCAAGTGAATATTGTTATGTTTTTCAAGATTATGCTTTGCTTTACTTTTCATGCTATCGAGTCCTGGGGTATTTAATACCTGATAATTTAATTGTTTACTAAGAGCCAGTGTTAGTGATAGGATAGTATCAATCATGTCACGATCAGTAGTACTCTCAATCAGATATAGAACTCACTAGAACTCAGTTAGTTATAGAACTTATAAAACTCAGTAAACTCTGTATCTTTCTAGTTTAGTATGATTAGATCAATGTCATTTAGTTGAGAGTAGGATTCAGCACCGAGCGAGCCTAGGGATGGGGTCTCACCCATTAGTTAGGACTAGGTTACTAGAAGCAATCCCTAAGTTCTAGAACTACGTAGCCAGCCAGTATAGGTTAAAAGATGTCACCCATTGATAGGACTAACATACTCAAGGATCACCCGCTAGCTTAGGATTGATCTCAGAGGTCACCCGCTAGTTAGGACTGACTCCACAATAGTTATCTTTACCCATGGCACGGTACTGACACCCTTCTAATTGGGGTTTCAGATTGGACCCTACTCAGTTATCTTATTTTATTTTGGGCATATTGGTTAGATGATTACCTCTCACTATTTCAGTTTTAGTCTTCATTTTAGAACTCAGTTTAGCTCTATAGAATTAGGACTATCAGACACAGTCAATCATTATCAGTAATTTAGTTACTAGTAACTTTAGATATCAGTTACTCAGTTATCAGAACTCAGTACTTAGCTTCAGAAAAGTCCAGATATAGTATATATCTATGTATGTTCACAGTGTTACGTACTCAGTGTTTTTAGTAGTACCAGTTTTTTACGTACTATCATGTTCTGTTACTCTTTATTATTTAGTTAGCTATTGTTCATGCATATGACCCCTTGTATTCAGCCTTACCTCATTTAGCATACCAATACATTCCCATGTACTGATCGCATATAAATTTTTTGTGCTATGATATTTCATATAATAGGTTTGGACACACAGGTTCCTGACTGCGTTTAGCCAGATTTAGCCAGTAGTAGCAGATCCTGTAGTGAGTCCCCATCTATCGAGGATGTGCTTTAACTTTAGTATTTCAGTAGATATACTAGTTCGTAGATAGAGTTAGTTGGGGGATTGTCCCATCAACTCCACTTTCAGACAGATTCAGTTAGAGGCTTTTCAGACTATATTTTCAGATAGTATTCAATTTTATAGAAGTTATATTTTAGTAGTATTTTATATGTTTTGAAACTTATGGCATTTTAGCCAATTTTCTGCATTAATTATAGTATTATTATTCAGTACTCATACCAAATATCATTCATGGGTTAGCTTGTGGTCCTTCGAGGTCGTAAACACCGTGTGACGACTATAGGGTAGTCCCTGGATGTTACACTCGTAGTCTAGTCCTATTCCTCATACTATTGGCATGTTACATCTTTCAGTTTGTAGGTAGCAAATTCCACACCCCTACCTTTGTATAATGTATATTAAGAAAGATCTTTTCCATCTAATTAATAAAACAAGGAGGATCCTTCTCAACCTTAACACCTATAAAGGTTGGAGGATTGAGCCTCATAAACTGGCTAATCTTTGTGGCCTCAAAAAATGGAGTAACAGAAGCACCACGCTCAGACTGAGAAGCTACCAACTGTTCTAACATATGAATAGACTAATAAAACTCAACATTCATCACATCAATCTGAGAATATTAATAAGGACTTCATGGGGCTTGTGTAACTCCAGGAGGGAAATTCGGAACTAGGACCATAGACCAAGTCTAGACCCCAAAAGTAAGATAGGTCCCATCAACATTATCCTCCGGTGGGATAGAGGACTTTCTGTATGTTTTAGATCATCTGGGAGGCATGATCTGAAAAGCAAACAAACAAGTATTAGAGAAGATTCTAGGACCTTAGACTCTATAGCTTGAAAATAGAACACAAGCAAGAGAAATATTCCTAAATGCCTTGTAGACTCTCCCTTATAAGTGTGGTATGCTATGCAACCTTAACAGAGACTCTACTCAACACGACTTTGCAGATAACCATTTGACATTGAAACTAGATCTCTGAATCTGACACAACCCGAACTTGGGTGTATCATATTCGGTATCTCAAGTCCAACCAGGATCGAAGACCATCCTTAATACCCCATTGTCAGCTACCCTACATCCCATATTAGATGAATTTCAAATGTATAATAAGATAAAATAATAAAAATTTAAAGACACTGGTGAAGTCTATAATATAAAAAAACAACCATAACCAAATATCCAACCAATACTAATCCTAATGACAATACCAATACCACGGCTAACACTAATACCGACATCGTCCATACCCAAAGTAGTCTGACAAAACCTTTAACCAAAAATTAAAGAAAATTCGGTTGGGACATGCCCTAGATCATAGACAAAACCAAACCAAAGAAATACTAATAATGAAAGAAGTCCATAACATGAAATGGAGTCTTCAAGAGTATGGAAGCTCACCACATCTAATTGACACAAAGTTGTCCCCAAATCTAAGTCACTGAGTAGAAGTAATGGCCGTATAGTCAATTCCTACATCATATGGGGATAAAATGCCCGAAGATGGTTAACAGAGTGAACGCTAGCATGTAACTCAAGGATAAAGATAAGATAATGCAATCATTTCAAAACTAAATCAATTAACCATATGCAATCACGTGTAAACACACATATACACATATATATATATCATACCGAGCTAGGAACAAAGTTTAGCATGTATTTAAAACCTTAACTTGGGTTGTATAACTTGACCATCCTAAAATCACCCACGGGAAATATAGGTTAAGCTCCCCCTACTGAAAAGGCCCTAGTGTGTGTTAGCTGTACGATCGGAGATAAGAACCTGAGATGTCTAGTACACCTCAAAAAATATAATGTGTGACATCATGTACACAGTTAACAAGATGACCCCCACATCGGTAAATGTGAGTTTCT
Organism: Capsicum annuum; assembly: GCF_002878395.1. Lineage (NCBI taxonomy): Eukaryota > Viridiplantae > Streptophyta > Magnoliopsida > Solanales > Solanaceae > Capsicum > Capsicum annuum. The sequence goes on along the minus strand of NC_061118.1, from coordinate 80,099,315 downwards.
AGTGTTGGTCCCCCTTGAGACCCTAAAAACCATTTACACTCCCAACCATTTTCCAAGGAGTTTATTAATTAGGCATTAACCATTGGTTTCGTAATACAAAAATTAGAGCTTCTATGCCTATTAAGTGATGCCATATAAACCACTAAACCAAATTAGACTCCATAATTTCCAATTAGCCAAAACCAATGATAATCAAAACTTGTCCACCAAGGCATTTCCAAAACCATATAAAATTAGTCCAAACTAATTCATGTTTTTTTAACAATCTGTGCAATACATGGACTCCAAGAATAATTAAAAAAATCATTCTCATCGTTATTTTCACAAACAGGTTAAAGGCATGCAATTATCAAAGCCAAACTCATCAAATTGTGGGGGTTCAACCATGACCCCTTCATAAAATCAATATTCCCATACACCCACTTGTCTAAAACCATAATTATAACATGCATAATCATAATTTAAACCATAGGAAGCAATATTTAATAATATGCATTCAAACCCCTGAACCTTTATTTTAAAACCATATTTAATGATTCAAGAGCAAATATTTAAACATGTGTTTTTAGTAAACTAACAATGAAGGAAGAGTCACATGCCTGAATTAAAATGATTCATGGAGAGAAATTAATCTTTAAGCCCTCAGATAACCACTTTGGATAAACCCTAGCCAATTTTACTTGAGAGGATTATGAGATAGTAAAGAGATATTTAATCTTGTAAAGTGTTGAATGAATGACCACAAAGTGACTTAGGGACATGGGGTCTTAAGTGTTTGAGTGGGAAATGTCTAATGTTTCCCAACTTAAAATTGCAAAATACCGTAGGTTGTTATGAGTCGACCCCGGTGACTCATCACCACAACATATGACTCGTACCCTTGAGTCATTACCAAGTCAGTGAGTTGGAAAACCACACACTATCCATTATACGACTTTTTTGCCCCACACTGACCTGACCATATGACTCTTATGGTTTAGTTGTATCCAAGACAGAACATAATAGATTGGACACTGGACAACTTTTGAATCAACCTTACCACTAGTAAACTATCCTCATGGCTCTTAGTAAGCCACTCATACTCAAAGCCAAATCAAGTCACTATGTTTCTAATTTGATTAAGGGTGGTCCTAACAACTCATCACCATCCCTAACGATTCATGTTACCAATCTATAACCATTATATAAACCCAACGACCATTTACTAGACACCTAACAATATTGACCACCTGACTCGTACCCAAACCATACAACTCATACGATGAATCATTAATAAGAGAGTGAACTCAAAGCTTAGGAATTTTCCAAGGGCCAAAACCCAGGGTGTTTTACAAAAGAAATTTTATCAATATAAAAAATATTCTAGAAGGGTAATAAATTGAACTTACACTAAATGCGAATTCAAAATAAATATCCCTTAATACATATTTTATATTACTTAAATTCCTAAATGAACTACCCAGAAACTGAACTATCAGTCCCAGCAAGTCATATAACTTGGGATATTTATAGGAAAGCTCTAGACACTGAAAATGCATGAAAATAAGGAAAATAACCATGAGGGTCATTACAACATCCATAACTAAAAGGACTTTTGTCCACAGAAGTATAAGGTAAGGAAATACCTGAGAGATTAAACAGTTAGGGATACTAGGCGCGCATATCATGCTCAGTATCCCAAGTAGCCTCGTCAACTGGACGGTGACACTACTAAACCTTAACCACCGAAATGTCCTTAGATACTAACTGTCTAACATCAAATCCAAACTCATAGTAACCATAACCAACTGTTAAATTAAAACCTCATTCATACTGTAACCAATGCTAAAGTTGTACCAAAATTCATAATAACGCTAAAAAAAGTATATGTTGACTCTAAACAATAACTAAAACTACATAGAAATATCCATTAGCATAACATAATTAAAAAGGGACAAATCCAAGGATCCCCACTTAATTCCAAATCCTAAAGTGATATATGCTATATTATACTAATAGATAAGGTACAAAAATTTACTAGAACGGGGTCATAATTGAATAATATAAGGCAAGGTATATATATCAAATGGTATGCAAACTACAAGTACTTATCCAAAACTAGAGAACTAGTACATAATTATCATAAATACTCTCAATCTAGAGATAGGGTAAGTAGACTACCATGATGCCAAAGGTCCCAAAGAAGCCTCTGGATAATATCCCTCTAGAACCTGAGTTTAAAATAAGTGTGCAGTATCTTAAATTTTACTTCATGATGCAATTAAGGATGAATGAAAATTCATTGATAGCAACTTTTAAAAAGTTCCATGAGTAAAATGTTTAAAACTCAACATTGAATAGAATTTGCATTTATATATGAATGTTTATATTTCTTAACACTTATCCTTGGAATGATTTGTCATTATAACAACTAACCTGATGACACCACTTAATGTGGCATCCTTTGTGTAGATTCCACATAGGGGAGGTGTAGAAACACCACCCCTTTCTCTCTGCTATATTCGCACTCGGGTATTGCATAGGTTCATGGTAAAATAAAAATAATATTTTGAATATACCATAATTAATAGAAAATTATATCTAATAAAAACTTTATTTTTTAATAATAAGCCTTAACGTATTAAGATTTACTATCTCTGCTTAAAGTATTAGTAGACAATAAAAGTTATTATAAAGTAATATAAATATGGCATAACTTAAGGAATTTTTTCAATATCGAAACTATTCTAGAAGGTTAATAAATTTTATTTCTACTAAATGCCAAATTAAATTAAATATCCCATAATATATATTTTTGATATCACTAAAATTCTTAAATAAACTGCCTAGAAACCCAACTATCAGTCTCAGCAAGTCATAAATAACTTGAGGCATTATACGAAATCTCTAGACACTAAAAATGCATGAAAACAAGGTAAATAACTTTGTGGGTCCTACAACATCCACTACTAAAGGGACTTTCGTCCACAACAGAAAAAGGTATCGAAATACCTGGTGGCTCAAATAGGTAGGGATCCTAGGTGCGCATATCATTCTCGGTCTCCCAATTAGTATCCTAAAATAGAGGTGACACCATTGAAACTTAACTACCAAGATATCCATAGAGTGTAATTGTCTGACAGCTTTGTCCAAAATGGACACTAGCTCCCTTACAAATGCCAACCTCTTATCAAACTGAATCGAGTCCTACAAAAGTATATGGGACTTATCTAGAAAATATTATCACAACATAGATACATGAAATACTAAAGATATGTCAAAGAAGGTAGGAGGCAATGCAAACACATAAGATACCTCCTTAAACCATAAAAGGTCAACTATACCTGGGCTAAGCTTGCCTTTCATCTTCAACCTCATGTTGCTATTCATGAGAGATACATGGAATAAGACCCTATCATAAACTCTAAACCTTAATGGATGATGTCTACGGTGACCATAACTCTTATGTCAACTCTGAGCTACTCAAAGCCTGTCTTTTATTGCCAAAACCTAGTCCAATGACTCATTAATCAAATTTATGCCTTGAATACTAGCCTTAAAAGTCTAAAACCAACAAATAGGAAATCAACATTGTCTACCATACAATGCCTTAAATGGTGCCATCTGAATGCTCGAATAAAAGTTATTATTATTTGCAAACTCTGCCAAATGTAGTAACTGGTCCCACTGACTTACAAAATTCAACATATAAGCATAGATCATGTCCTCTAAGACCTGATTAGTCCACTCTGACTACCTATCAATCTAGATTGAAGTAGGGCTCTATGGTTAACTTGGAGGCCTAAATCCTCCTTAAATATCCCCTAGAAGCGAGAAATCAACTAAGAGCCCAATTTCACATAATAGACATAAGTACCTCGAGTATTCAAACCACCTCCTAAACATAAACATGGGCTAACCTCACAGAACTATTAGAAACTCGAATAAGAACAAAATATGCAAACTTTTTTAATTGATCCATGATAACCTAGTTACTATAAAAATTATGAGCAGTGTGAGAAAATCCACACACAAAATATATCATAACTCGCTCCCACTTCCACTCAAAAATTGGTTTCTGTAAAGCAATCCACCAGGTCTTGGATGTTTGGCCTTTACCTGCTGACAACAACGACATCAAGTCATAAACTAAAATATCCTGGTTTTTGGTCCTTAGAAATTTCCTAGGTTTTACACTTTTTGGACATCATACAAATCACTATACTAGTGGATAGTAAGGGTATTATTTAGGTGACCCAGTTGTATGATGTCCAGTGTTGGGTAGAATTGGCAGGTTGAGTTTCTAAAATGGGTATGACTTTGGTGGGTATGAGTCATAAGGTTGGTGATGGGTCGTAGGGTTGGGTTTTTCTTCACTCAATCTAAAGCTTAATTACTTAACTTGGATCTGAGTATGAGTAGATTACCATGAGTCGTGATATAGGGTACTAGTTGTATAGTACAGCTCATATGTTGGACAATGTCAACCCCGCTTAATTTTTCCTAAGGTACAGATTAAGGGTATTTGTCATATGCTTGGGTACGATTGGGGCTTGGTGTTCGTATGTTGGACCGTGTTGGAGTTCAAATGATGCCTAAGGTATGAGTGGTGGGTACAAGTCATATGATAGGGTATGGGTTGTTTGGTGGAGTAGTAACCTCTTACAGGAATTTTATGCAGTTTAAGTTGGGGGTAATTTGGACTTTCCCCTCTTAAGCTCTTAAATCCCCCTGACTTATATCACTCTGGGACATCATTTAACATAATATTGCTATCTTTAACACTTATAAACTCTCTCAAATTATCTCAAGTTTCTTAGATCAAGGAAGGCTAAGGTTTCATTAATAGGATCAATTTGGCACTTACAAGGGTGATTTCACTCAATAATCTTTGTAATCTATGGAATGTTACTCCTTCATCATTATTATTTCAAGTAAAGATGTTATTTAATGTATGGTTTTCATAGCATAAATATTGTATGGTTTAGGTTTGAGGATTTTGGTTACAAAGGTTCGTTATGGTATTCCTATGTCATTTACTTATGGTTTTCATATTATTATGGTAGTTTGAACATTTAGTTACATGGGAATGGTTAATTGGTACTTTATTTTGGCTTTGGAAATACTATGCCCCCAACATGTTTGATAAAATACCTATGAGAATGTTTTTGGTGAAAGTGTTGGACTTTCATTGAACTATTACATGGTATAACTTGGTACTGGAACCCTTAATGGTATAAATGGTTTAAATGTCTTAGAATAATTAAATGGTAAGGTCTTGGTGGTTATGGTTGGTTTAATTAAAAGCCATGTAGGTTACAAGGAAATCCCTTAAGAAAATATAATAATAAACATCTTATAGGGTACATGGGACTCCCCCAAGTCAACTAAATAATGTATTCATTGTTACATGGGAATTTCTTTACTTAAAAGGGATGGCTAAGGAAATTTCTCACAAGCTATAGTCGATATGATGATACCACTACTTATAGCCTTGGTTAGTAAAAAATAGAATAATTGTTTGGTTGTGTGGTGATGGTTTTAATTAAGTAATAATGGCAGAGTATGATAGGTAACCGTTAAGGTTTGTGTCCAATAGATGGACACTGGAAAATCAAATTGGTCGACATGAGAATTGTTCATGATGACCATATATGATACTTACGGGGTACATGGGAATTCCCTAAAATACTCTTGTACATCTGTATTATGCAGATTGAAAGGTACTCGAGAATTCCCTACTCCTACAGTATCTCTGGTTCAGAGATCTATATGCATCAGGGCTCGTTCAGAGGATTACACTGGAATCGTGTAGCCCATGGGTGGTTCTAGGACGGTTAAGCTACACATACCCAGGTTAATAGTTCTAAAGGCATGCTAAACTTCTTTCCTTTCCTATTATGGTAATATATATATATGTATGGTTGTGAATGCATATGGATGGTATACTTGGTTTTAAAGGTTGACATTATTTTATCCTTATCCTGAGTACTTGGTAGTGTTCACCCGCTAACTCATTTTAGGCCATTATACCCCCATGCAATTCAAGAAGTAACCTTTCTACTTCTTCTGCTTAGTGATTGAATTTGGGATTAGGTTAGTTGGATTAAAGTTATTATATTCCATATTTTGAAAGGATCAATTTTATATCATGAATGTCTTTACATACTTTGGTTATTTCCTAGACATTGGTTTTATCTAAGGTTGGGGCATGCCCTAAACGGATAATGTTTTACTTTCAGTTTGAGGCTTCATAGAACTACTATGGGTTAGTATGGGTGGTGTCGCAGTGGATCCAACCTTAGTATTGGTATTAGTGTTGGGGAGGATACCATTTGACTCTATTTATTATTGTTCCATCCTTTTATGCTATAGACTCATACTTGGTTATTATTTTGGTTTGGTATTAACTGTTGGGTTTTGGATGGTTGGACTTGCTTGGGTTGGTCATGTTTATAGACCTATCCCAAAGTCTTGAGTTATACAAAGCACTATCTTTTTATATGTTTGGAGGTTGGGTTCGGTAACCGGGGTGGTCCCTAGCCCTAGTTGGACTTGGGATGCCTATTACAATAACGCCCCAGTTTGGGTCATGTAAAGTTGGTACAAGAGCTTTAGGTTTATGGTCAATTGGGAGTCCATAAATCCATGCCAAGTAAAGTCTCTTTTAAGGGTATGTAGCACTCCATACTTATAAGAGAGAGGCTACAAGGCATTATGGAATGTTTTTCTTCTTTGTGTTCTATTTTCAAGCTTGGAGTCTAAGTCCTAGAATATCCTCTAATTCTATTTTTTCACTTTTCAGATCAAGCCTCGACTTCTTGCGTTTACGAAGATTTCTTTTTCCCAACTGGGGACGACTTTGATGGGACATACTCTTCTCATGGAATTCGTACTCTATTTACGGGTCCTGTCCCTGATTCCTATAGATTTTCACTAGTTCCGTCCAATCCTTTTTAGGCTCCTCAATCTAATGTGATGAATGCTGAATTTCATCAGGCTATTAATATGATCGCCCAATTGGTAGTTTCTTAGGTTGAGCATGGTGCATCTGGTATTGCATATTTGGATACCACAAGGATTGTTCATAAGGTTAAATCCTAATAATTTTAATGGTTTTAAGGTGGAAGAGGATCCTTAAGGTTTTCTATATAGAATGGAAAAGATATTCAGGGTCAAGTGGCCACGAATATGGGAGGGAGTAAATTTTGCTGCCTATCAACTAAAGGATGTGGCATACTAATGGTATGAGGAATGGGATCAGGCAAAGGGTGATGTTAAGGAGTCATCTCTATTAGAGGCTTTCTCAAATGCTTTTTTGAAACATTTCTTTCATCAAGAGTTGAGGGAAGCAAAGGTGAAGGTATTTGTTAATCAAATATAGGAGAAGATGTTGGTCAGGGAGTATGCTTTGAAATTTCACCAATTTTCTTGGTATGCTCTGAAATTAGTATCTGATATAAAGGCTAGGATGTGAAAGTTTACTTCAAGATTGTCTCATGAGTTGATCCTTGAAAGCAAGACTGCATTCTTGATTAAGGACATGGATATTTCTAGGTTAGTTGTTCATAAGCAACAGGTGAAGAAGGAAAAAAGGAAGTAACCTAAGATAGAGGAAAGACAGGGTGAGAAGGTCAAGTTCTCTGTGCAGGGTGGTTAACAACAAAGTGATCGGGATGGTGGTAAGTGGTCAAGGAAAGATTTGGGGAGTTCCCGTTCTTTCTCCACAGCAAGTGCCTTTTACCTAAAGTAGTTGAGTGATAGGCGTCATCAGGGTGGCGCTAAATTTAGGGCACAGGGTGCCTAATCTCAGACTATTGGGGATTAGTCAGCCTTATTATGTACTCCATGTAGGTTTTATGGTAGGTTGCATTGGGGTTTCTATGATAAGGGGAGGTAAGGTGCTTTAAAATATGGTTAGCCAGTCCATATGCTTAGAATTTTTTTGGTTGATAAGGTTGCTTCGGTAATAACTAGAGTCTTGATCGCCTTCTCTTTATCTGCTCCTGCACCAAAGGGTTTTGCTTCTATATTTGTTTCTACTTCTGGAACCAGTACAAGCTGGAAAATGTTATATGCACTCACTACTCGATAGGAGTTCAAGGCACGGCCTAATGTTGTGACTAGTACGTTACAACTCTTTTCTCATAACGTGTATCACTTACTTGATTTAGAGTCCACTCTCTCTTATCTGGCCTCATTTTTGGTAGTGTATTTCGGTTTTGATACCGTAGTTATTTTAAACTCTTTTTCTATTTCTACCTCGATAAGTGACTTTATTATTTCTAAAAGAGACTATAGGGTATGGGTGGTATCTATTGTTAGTAAGGAGACTTTGGTGGATTTGTATGAATTAGATATAGTGGACTATGATGTCATTCTAGGGATGGATTGATTAAACTCATTTTATGTATAATTAGATTGTCGGACCTATAAGGTTGCCTTTAGGTTTCCTAGTTAGCCAATTATTGAATGGGAGGGTGGTTCCCAAGCTCCTAAGGGGAGGTTTATTTCATATTTCAGAGCTCGGAGGTTAATCTCTAAAGGGTGTCTCTATCATTTGATCTGGGTTAATGACTCTAACTCAGAATTTCCTTCTTTACATTCGGTTCCTGTGGTAAATGAGTTTCCTAATGTTTTTTTGGATTATCTTCGTGGTGTTACTTTGAAAATGATATTGTGTTTGGGATTGATTTGGTTTCGAACGCTCGTCCAATATAAATACCTCTTTATAGGATGGCTCTGGCTGAGTTGAGGGAACTCAAGGAGCAACATAAGAATCTTTTAGATATACGAGTTTCATCAATCCTCGTGTGTCCCTATTGGGCACACCAATGTTATTCATGTGTAAGAAGGATGGTTACCTTCTAAAGTGTATTGACTATAGAAAGTTGACTAAGGTAAAAGTTAAGAATAAGTGTCCTCTACCAAGGATAAATCTTTAGTCTTCGTATAATAATCTTAAGATTAGGGAGGTGGATATCCCTAAGACATCTTTTCTTACTCAGTATAGGCACTTTGAGTTCTTGGTTATGTCATTTGGTTTGACCAAGGCCCCGAAGGCATTCATGGATTTGACGAATAGGGTCTTCTGTCAGTTTTTGGATCTTTTTGTCATGTGTTCATTGATGACATTTTTGTGTACTCTAAGAGTGAGGTGGATTATGCCAATCACCTCTCTATGGTGTTGCAAACCTTAAAAGAGCAGTAGTTGTATGCCAAATTCTCTAAATATGAATTTTGGTTGAATGTTGTCACATTTTAGGTCATATTATTTCTAGTGTGGGGACATAGTGGATCCATAAAAGGTGGTGATGGTTAAGAAGTGGCCTAGACCCACAACTCCAACAAAAATTCATAGCTTTTTAGGTTTAGCTATGTATTATAGGAGGTTTGTGGAAACTTTTTTCTGATAACTTCCCCCATTGACTAAGTTGACTCAGAAGAAGGTAAATTTCTCATAGTCAAATGCTTGTGAGGGTAGTTTCAAGAAGTTGAAGGATAAGCTAACTTTTGCTCTGATTTTGACTTCGCTTAAAGGCAATGAGGGGTTTGTGGTTTACTGTGACGCGGCCTTGGTGGGACTTTGTTTTATTTTGATGCAGCATGGTATGGTGATTTCCTATGCTTCTAGGCAGTTAAAGGTACATAAGAGGAACTATCCTACTCATGATTTGGAGCTGTTAGTCGTGGTGTTTGCGTTGAAAATCTAGCAGCACTATTTCTATAGATTACGTATGGACATCTTTTTTGATCATAAGAGCCTATTGTATATGCTCTCTTAGAAAGTTCTTAACTTCAGGTAGAGAAGATAGCTTAGGCTTCTTAAGGATTATGACATGAGTCTTCACTACCATCCAAGTAATTCTAATATTATCGTTGATGCTTTAGCTGGTTGTCTATAGAAAATTTAGCTCATGTAGATTAAGAGAGGAGGGAGTTGGTAAAGGATATTTACCTCTTAACTAATCTTAGAGTTTTTATTTTGGACTCTTAAATTAGTGGTGTATTGGTATAGAAATTGGATCGATCATCTCTTGGTACAGAGATCAAGGAGAAGAAAATACTAGATCTTGTCTTTATAAAAATTAAGGGTAAGGTAGGTGGGAAAAAGGTAATGGTATTTGAGATCAGTAGTGATTGTACCTTGCAGTACCAAGGAAGGTTATGTGTTTCTGATGTTGATGGTTTGTGGGAAAGGGTATTGGCTAAGGCGCATGAATCGCGCTATGTTGTGTATCCCAGTTTGACAAAAATGTAATATGATCTCAAGGAGATGTATTGGTGGAATAGTATAAAGAAGGATGTGGATAATTTTGTGGCAAAATTTTTGTGTGTCAACAAGTGAAATTATAGCACATGAGGCCGGGAGGTCTATATCGAGAGATTGAATTACTGTAATGGAAATAGAAGGTGATCAATATGGATAGGATGACAAAGTCAACTCATTTGAACTAATTTGATTTGGTTTGGGTCATCATAGATAGGATGACAAAGTCAACTCATTTTTTGCCACTGATGACTAACTTTTTAACTGAGGATTATATGAGGTTGCATCTTCATGAGATTGTGAAGCTGCATGGGATACCTATTTCAATTATATCTAATCCTGGTACACAATTTTCATCTCACTTTTGGTGGTTGCTTTAGAATGGGTTAAGGACGAAGGTTAATTTGAGTACTGCTTTTCACCCGCAGATGGAAGGGCAAGCAAAAAAAACTATTCAGACATTGAAAGATATGCTTCATGCATATCTGATTGATTATGGTGGTAGTTGAGTTGATTAGCTACCTCTTGTAAAGTTTGCTTACAATAATAGATATCATTCTAGTATTGGAATGGCCTTTTTTAAGGCATTGTATGGTAGGAGGTGTAGATCTCCTATTGGTTGGTTTGAGATCTGTGAGGTAGATATGTTTGGCCCAGATTTGGTTTATAAGGCTACGGAGAAGGTGAAGGTGATTTAGGATAGGCTTAAGACTTCCCAAAGATGCCAAAAGTCCTATGTGGATGTAAAGCATAGGGACTTAGAGTTTGAGGTTAGGGATAGGGTATTCCTAAAGATATCCCCCATTAAGAGACTAATGAATTTTGGGAAAAAGGGAAAGCTCAGTCCCCATTATGTTGGTACTTATGTTCTTTTGAGGAGGTTTGGTAATGTTGCATATGAATTGGGGTTTCTATCTTTATTGAGCTCCATTCACCCGGTGTTCATGTCTCTATGTTTAGAATATCTATATGTGATCCTTCATCGATTGTTCCTTTGGAAGGATTGGGTATCTCGGATTTTCTGTTTTATGAAGAAATTTTTATTAAGATCATGGATCTGCATTGGTTTTTCCTGCTTTAGATATTCATGTGGAAGGTATTTCTTTCTTTTCTAACTTTGTTAAAGGAAGGTTGATTTCCTTTCACCTTTGTTTCTAACTTAGTTAAAGGTTGGAATGGTTATATTAGGGTGTAAGTCATCCTTAGACTACCTTGTTCGTCATTAGGGGATGAATGATCCTAGTGGGGGAGACTGAAACATCCTAGGTTTTGGTCCATTGAAATTTTCTGGCTTTTAGACTTTCTAGACATCATACGACTCACCATAATAGTAGTATGGTGAGGGTATAGGTCAGGTGACCTAATCGTATATTCCCCAGTGTTGGGTGTTTGAGTTTCTGGAATGGGTATGACTTCGGTAGGTACGAGCCATTTGGTGGGTAATGGTTCATAGGGTTTGGTTTTCCTTGACTCAATCTGAAACTTAGTTACTTAACTTGGATCTAGGTATGAGTGTCTCACCATGAGTCGTGAGATAGGGTCTGAGTTGTATAGTCCAACTCATATGTTAGAAAGTGTCAAACCCTCTTGATTCTACCTAAGGTATGGGTTTAGGGTACTTGTAATATGCTTAGGTATGATTTGGGCTTGGTGGTCCTATGTTGGACAGTATTGGGGGTCAAAGGGATGTCCAAGGTGCGAGTGGTGGGTACTACTCATATGATAGGGTACAAGTGGTATGGTAGAGTTTTACCCTCCTACGGGAATTTTATATAGTTTTAAGTTGCGGGTAATCTGGACATTTCCCCTATTAACCAATTAAGGACCCACAACTTGTATCACTCTTGGGACATCATTTACCCAAATATTATAATCTTAAACATTTAGAAACTCTCTCAAATTTTCTCAACACTCTGCGGTCAAGGAAGGCTAAGGTTTCATCAGTAGGATCAATTTATGGCTTACAAGGGTCATTTCTGTCTGTCATTTTCATAATCTAAGGCATGTTACTCCTCCCTCATTGTTAGTTCAACAAAAGGCATGATTTACTGTATGGTTTTCAGGGCATAAATGTTTATGGTTTGGGTTTTCAAATATACGTTGGGGATTTTTGTTACAATGGTTCGTTATAGTTTTCCCATGTCTTTTACTTATGGTTTTCATATTATTATGGTGGTATGAACATTTGATTACATGGGAATGGTTAGTTCGTACATGGTTTTTGCTTTGGAAATACTATGTCCCCTAACATGTTTGATAAAAGGCCTATGAGAATGTTTTTGGTTAAATTGTTGGACTTTCAGTGAACTATTGCATGGTATTACTTAGTAATGGAACCCTAAAAGGTATAAACGGTTTAAATAATTTGGAATGGTTAAATGGTAAGGTTTTTGTGGTTATGGTTGGTTTAATTTAAAGCCTTGTGGGATACAAGGGAATCTCCCAAGAAAACTTAATAAAAAACATCTTGTGGGGTACATGGGACTTCCCCAAGTCAATTTAATAATGTAATCTATAGGTACATGAGACTCCCCCAAGTCAACTTATAATGTAATCTATAGGTACATGGAATCCCTTTTCTTAAAAGGATTTCTAAGGACATTACTTGCAAGCTATAGTCGGTATGACGATGCCACTACTTATAGCCTTTGTTAATAATAAATGGAATGGTGGTTTGTTGTGTGGTAATGGTTTTAATTAGGAACTAATGGCGGGATGTTATAGCCAACCGTTACGGTGTGAGTCCAATGGACAAACACTTGAAACTCATTTTTTCCGACAAGAGGATTGATCATGACAACCATATATGAAAATTATGGTGTACATCGAAATCCCTAAGTACACTTGTACTTATGTATCATGAAGGGTGAAGGCTACTAGGGAATCTCCTACTCCTATGGTATATCCAGTTCGTGCGGCTACATGCATTAGGGCCAGTTTAGGGTGTTACACTAGACCCATATAGTCTGTAGGTAATTCTAGGACGGTTAAGCTATACATACCCACGTTAATGGTTTTAAAGGCATGCTAAAACCGGTTCCCTTCCCAGTATGGTTATATATATATATGTATGTATGTTTGGTTGTGAATGCATATGGTTGGTTTACTTGGTTTTAAGGACTCGCATTATTTTACCTTATCCTAACTACTTGCTAGCTCTCACCTGCTAACCCATCTTCGAACAGATGTATCCCCATGCGATCTAGGAACCAGCCATTCTACTCCTACTTAGTGATCAGATTTGGGATCACATCGAGTGGATTGAAGTGGTGAGCTTCCATATACCGAAAGGCTGTATTTCACATCATGGATGTCTTTATATACTTTGGTTATTTCATAAACATTGGTTTTGGCAATGGTTGGGGCATGTCCGAAATGGTTATTTTTTTAATTTCATTTTGAGGCTTTGTGGAACTACTACAGGTTGGTATGGGCGGTGATGTCAGTGGTGTCAAACTTAATGTTGGCATTGGTATTAGGGCTTATACCATTTGACTGTATTGATAATTGTTCCGCCCTTTTATGTTATGGACACGTACTTGGTTATTGTTTTGGTTTGGTATGGTTATTGGTAGGGTTTTGGATGCTTGGACTTGCTTGGGTTGGTCATGGTTATTGACCTATTCCAAAATCTTGAGTTATACAAAATGCTATTTTGTTATACGTTCGGAATTTATCCGACTTACAATACGTGTTTGGAGGTTGGGTTAGGTAATGGGGGTGGTCCCTGATCCTAGTTGGACTTGGGATGCCCATTACGACAAGTCCTCGGTTTGGGTCATGTCATAAACCTGGTTGCTATATCTCTCCACATATAAGTAGACCAATAATACTGCCTCAAATCCCTATACATGTTAGTTGTCCAAGGGTGAATAGAGTATATGGAGCTATGAGTCTCTAGAAGAATCAACTGAATCAAATCTCTAACACTTGGAACACAAATACAACCATCAAACCTCAAGACACCATAAAAATCTAAGGTCACCCTGCAAGACTCATCCCTCAAATCCTTCCCTCAAATGCTATGAAGCTTCCTATCCTCAATCTGACAACCACCAATCTTCTCCAACAAGGTATATCTTCCCTCAACATTAGCAATAATCCTCCAATGGTCAAAAATATCTAAACTAACGATCAAGATAGATAAGGGTTGGATGCCCAAAGCCAACGATCTTTGAGAACATAAAATGGAGGGTAAGAAACTCATACTCACTGACTTCTGGCTCAAGACATCCGTTACCACATTCACATTGCCTGAATTGTAGAGAATAGAGATATAATAGTCCTTCATCAATGCAGTGCATCTACGCTGCCTCAAATTAAGCTCCTTCTATATTATAATTTACTGAGAACTGTGATGATCAATAAAGATATCACTTTGAACCCCATACAAATAATGCCTTCATATCCTAAGCGCAAACACTACCATTGCCAACTCTAAGTCATGAGTAGGGTAGTTGTGCTCATGCACCTTAAGGTACCTTAATGCATATGCAATAATACGACTCCGTTGCATTAGAACACACCCAAACCAACACTAGATAGATAATAGTAGACAATAAACCCTTTCCCTTAATTGGAAGAGTCATAACATGAGCTGAGGTAAGCAAATCCTTTAGCTTTAAAAATCTTTCCTCACAACTAGCAGACCACTGAAAAGGAACCTCCTTCTAACTAATCTAGTCATAGGGGCTACAATATAAGAAAAAACCTTAATAAACCGCTTATTGTAACCTGCGAACCCAAAAAAACAATGAACCTCAAAATGTTACATAGGCCTAGCCCAAATATGAATGGCCTCAATCTTTTTCAAGTCTATCATAATCCCATCCTTGGACACTACGTGCCCCAAGAAAGCTATAGACTAGAGCTACAATTCATACTTTGAGATTTTAGCATAAAGGACATGATCTTACAATGTGTGGAGCACATTACACAAATGCTGCTCATGTTCCTCCCTACTTTTTGAATTTACCAGAGTTATCAATACATACTATCACGAAAATGTCCAACTACGGCCTGATCAAATATTAAAGGCTGCAGGGATTTGTCAGCCCAAAAGATATCATCAGGAGCTCATAATGACCATAACGAGTCCTAAAGGCTATCTTAGGGATGTCCCCAATCCTCAATGTTAACTAGACCTAAAGTCTATATTAGAAAAGACTATTGCACCCTGAAGCTGGTCAAATAAATCATCATATGAGACATAGGATAATTATTCTTCATTCTGACCTTATTTAAGTACCTATAGTTGATATACATACCTACAGAGCTATCTTTCTTCTTCGCAAATAGAACTGCATCACCCTAAGGAGATAATATCAGTCTGATAAAACCTTACTTAGAAGATCTTAAAGCTTACTATTAAGCCCTTTTAGCTCAGCAGGAGCCATATGATATGGAATCACAGAAATAGTTCGGGTTCCTGGCTGGAGGTCACTAATAAATGATATTTCAAGATCAAGAAGAATGCCAGGCAGGTCTATCAAAAATACCTTAGGAAACTTGCAAACAATAAGGTGATGTCAAGTGATAGACTTCCAGCGCTAACATCTTCAACATAAGCAAGAAATGACTTACTACCAATCAATATTAGTTTCCATGAGAAATGTAAGAAATGATCCCCATCGGAGTGCAGCTAATAGAACCCTAACTTACAACTGAGGGTACTCTCGGCAAGGATAAGATAACGGTCTTAGAAAAAAATCCAAGATAAAATGGTAAGGAGATAGCCAATCCATACCTAGAATTACATCAAAATATACCATATTTAGGACAATGAGGTCAACCTAAGTATCAATCTCTCAAACAGTCATACCCAATCCAGGAATAAAGAATCACCTATGGGGGTAGCTACACACAATGGCATAAATAAGGACACCGAACATAAACCCATCCATGGTGCAAAATAAGTGGAAAAATATGAAAATATGGAATCGGGATCAAACAAAGAAGTTGGATAATGGAATACAGAAATCATATTTATGATTACAACATCTGAACCCTCAGCCTCTAATCTACCTAATACAACACACCAGTGTCCTTTTCCACTACTTGACTGGGTGCCTATTTGACCATCTATCTTGCCTTCATATATAACACCTCAAGAACCCTAGGGACCACCCTCACGACTCTATGCACCACCCCTACCTAACAACGGCATTAATCTAATTGGTCGTGTAGTCAGAACCGATGGATCAAACATATAACATTACGGACACTCACAGCCAAAGTAACCAACAACCCTACTGTCATAATATGCCCCAGGCACCCTATTTATTTTAAAAGGTCTGGCAGATCCAAAATGACTATCTCAACTCGATGATCCTAACTGAACACCCTCTACGACTCACTACTACTATGACCAGTGGAACCACTATAACTGGGCTGACCCCTATCTAATATTTGAAGCATTGCCTAAACTGAACAACTAGGATGACCCTAATGCTGAAAAGATTGTTGTTGGGAGTACCTACAGTGAAATCCTTGACCTGTGGACTATGATCCCCTATAGCTTCCCTAGTAATGAAGTCTTTTATCATTACCCCCTTGGGCCTTACGATCCATCTCATCTATAAAATAAACATGCTCAGCAATCTAAAAAAAGAATTTCCTAAAGTCATCAAACTCTGTGTAGCACTAGAAGCAATAATCTCAATCCCCAAACAAAGCATCGAATCCAATCATACTCCATAGGCATAGAATCATAGTGTTATGTCTGGCTAACTTATGGAATCTCACCTTATACTCAGCCACGGACATAAAACCCTCTCTCAATATAGAAAATTCATCCTGAAGATGGCCGCACATACTGTGAGGCATATACTTACCTTAGAAACAGTCAAAAAAACGAAGTATAGTTAGCATTGGAGAACCGTTGGCCAAGAATCAAGATAACCTCTTCACCATCTCCTCATTGTCATGTCTAACTGATAAGTAACAAAGAACAATCCTTGTGAAACAACCAACCCCAAAATCCATAACCACATTTAATAATTGGATAGAAACTCATAAGCATCCTATCCAAGGGTCAAGCAAACCTGGGTGGAGTCAATCTAAAAAATTAGCCCAATATCTTCTGCTCCACTGAAGAAATAACTAGCTGGGCCACTGCCACCTGTAGGATTACTAATCCAGGTGAAACCTCTAACATAGGAATCGCTACCATAGGTTGTACCTCTAAATCAACACAATCCTGTGCTGCTAGTTGAGCTCTCTTGATCAGTACACAACCAACAAGCCCAAATAACTATACTAATTTATCTCGAAAGACCGAAGAGGATATAAAACTAGGTGAAGCCTGGGCTGCCCCTGGCCCACTTACTAATATGCTAAAATACATAATTCTCTCTTAATCTAATGAACTATGGAAGGATCAATTGACAGATCCCTGGCGTGATCTCAAACTAGGGTTGCTACTATATCCTACCCCTAATCTCTAGGTTGACCTCAGTCTGATGCTGGAACTCTAGCAGCAGGCTTAAGGTCCCAACCCACAACTCCCAAACCTCACATCCTAGACATTTGTGTTAAGAAAACTAATAAAAATTAAGAACTAATCAGACACCACGCATGAAAATAATTAAGACAATGATATTTTTGGCTAAAAATGCTTCGTAGCCTCCTAAAGATATGATATAAACACCTCCACAATGATTCAAAAAACTCTATTATAAATCAACTCCAGTACCAATAGTACCAGTGAAACCTAGGCTTTGATACCAAGCTGTCATGACCTAATTTCTCAAATCATGATGGCGCGTATCTTATCCTACTAGTAGACAAGCCAAGCCATATCCTAGAATGATAAGTAATGGGCTAACGGGTAAAAACCAGAGAATATTTTATATAATGATATCAATAGTAATAATAAGTGATAAACAGAAAGTAAACATATATAATATATCAAAACAAGAGAAGTAAAAAGGACAAAATATACAAATAAATCCTTCCCAAGACCTGGTAAGGTCAGCACTAAGCCAGTACTAAAAGATACCCAGAGTACTAGACAAAAACAAAAATATAAACAACATATATAAGCAGCCTTGAGTATACTAAAATAAACTAGAATAGATAGATAAGGATCAGCCTTGGATGATAGCAAGATTACCCTACTATAAATTAGTACTGAAAGGTAGGAACCATATTAATGATGGCTACTATTACTCGAATTACAACAACAACAAAAAATAACAACAGACCTAGTGTATTCCTACAAAGTAGGGTCTGGGAGGGTAAGATGTACGTAGTCCATATCGCTAACTCCAAAGAAGTATAGTGGTTGTTTCTAATAGACCCCCGGCTCAAGATGTAGAATACTAGACATAGGGTTGGATGACATTAGTACTCAAATTAGCCTTACGAAAAAGATATTGAAGTGTATTATGAGTACTGGAGCAATGAGTACTCAGCAGGCATCATTGGTTGACTTAGCTTATTATAGGAAAAGTATAACTAAAATGCGAGGGTGTAATTTAAGTCAATATTAAATAAGGATATAATGATAAAAAAACTATCAAGGTACGAAATTGCAACAAATGAATAAGTATAAGCGATAAAGAAAGATAAATAATGCAGCAATAAAGGTAAATTAAACATAACGTAACTGGCCTCTTTAAGCCCGCTAGGAAGCCTAAAGAAGGTAATTAACCCAACTGTGCCCCGATAAGCTAGTGGGCCATACAAGAAGTATTTACAAAAAATAAACATAAATAGTCAACACCTAAAACAATCCTAAGAAACCACTGTAGTCATCCAAATATGCATCAAGCTTGAACTTACACCAATGGATAATAATAAGAGTCAAAACATTAGGCTCGAACTTATAGTGGTGGATAATAAAGAGGCCATATGCTAAATTCGAATTGGAGATGGTATTTAATTATAAGAGGCAACATATTTGATGTAGAACGAAACTCATAATCAGATGTTGGGCTCGAAAAGAAACTTAGAGGAACCACAAATCCCAGAATAACAGTAATTTTTATCAAAATACCCAGATGTTGGAATCAAATTATAACTCATAGTAACCATACCCAACTATAAAATTATAACCCCAACCATACCATAACCAACGCTAAAATGGTACAAAAATTCACAAGAATGGCAAAAAAAAAGTATATGTTGGCCCTAAATTGTAACTAAAAATACATATAAATAACTATTCACATTACATAATTAAAAATGGACAAAAAAAGGTTATCAACTAAATTTCACATCCTAAAGTGATATATTCTATATTATATTAAAAGATAAGGTGCCAAAATTTACTAGAACGGGTTCATAACCGCATAAATAAGGTATGGTATACATATCAACTTGTATGTAAAGTAGAAGCACTTATCTAAAACTAGCATAATAGTATACAATTACAATATATAATCTCAATCTATGTATCACTTTTCTAAAACTAGCATAATAATATACAATTACCATATATAATCTCAATCTAATTGTATGAAAATTAGCCTACCTATACACCAAAAATAAAAACCTCTCCAAGGAGCCTCCAGATAGTGTCCCGCTATAACTCAGGTTTGGAATTAGTGTAGCAGTATCTTGAAATTTACATCATGATTTAATCAAGCATGACTATTCATTAATATCAAACTTTTTAAAAAGTTCCATGAATAGAATGTTTAAAACTCAATGCTGAATGGAATTTGCATTTATATAGGAATGTTTATATTTCTTAACACTTATCATTGGAAAATTTTTTCAATATAATAACAAACTTATGAAACCACTTTATGCGGTGTACTTTGCATAGATTCCATGCGGAGGGGGTGTGGCAACACCACCCCTTGCTCGTTGTTATATTCCCACACGGGCATTGTTAATAGAAAATTATTTATAATAAAACCTATATTACATAGTAATAATATTTTAACGTATTTTGATTTACTATCTACGCTGAAAATATTAATAGACTATGAAAGCTATTAAAAAGTAATATAAATATTGCATAACTTATACAATTTTAACAATATCAAAAATATTCTAAAAGGGTAATAAATTGTATTTCTACTAAATGCTAATTTAAATTAAACATCCAAAAATATATATTTGATATCACTAAAATTCTTAAATGAACTGCTCGAAAACTGAACTCTCAGTCCTAACAAGTCATAAATAACGTAAGGCAGTTATAGAAAAGCTCTAGACACTGAAAATGCATAAAAATAAGGTAAATATCCATGGGGGTCATTACAATAGAATCTTTAGAGTTATTGATAATGGTTAAATTATGGGTTAGAACCCTAGGTTCATGAAATTATGGAGAAAACCTATGGTAGATGTGATATCATCTATAATTGCTTCTAGGTTACAAAATAGCACTTCTTAACTTGAAATTGATGTTCTAAAACATTAATTATGGAGTTTGGGAACCTTGACTTTAATAAATATGAGACATTTAGCCTAAAAAATTCTTAAAAATGGGTAACTAAAGTAGAAAATCCATTAATTGAGATAACGCAATTGTCATAGAAATAGTTTTTGAATTAAATTTACCTGGGTAGTATTCTAGATTATGAATAAGGTTAAAATTTTTGGGTTTGAATTCCAAATTATTTACTTGAAGAATAAATAATATAGATCATGTTATCACAGGCCTCCTCCCTTAGATATGATAGAGGAGGTGTTTGATATTTATGTGCCAAATTTTTTTGTAATGAACCTCCACGTCATTTCATGATCTTTCATGCTTTTTAGTGTAAAGGTATTTCCTATAGCTTCGACATATTATTATTTCTTATTGTGATTGATAGTTCGATCTTTAGTTATTTTATTTGATTTTTCTAGGCAATTCTCTATTTAAAGCTTTCGTTATTAATAAATAGTATCAAACCCAAACATTAGGAAAATGATCAAAGATGATGATTTTGACAATTTTGTTATATTTGGTATATTAATTTTAGGTTTGGGGGACCTTTGGTCGGATATCAAAACCTTTGAACTCATTTTAAGCTATTATGTGGAATTTGGTTATAATAGCCCTTTAGGTATGGGACCCACTTTTGATTGGAACTACCTTATATGAAAGTTTTAATAGCTTTATTAATTCTTGAATGTCAAATTTAGTAAGGTAGCATAGTTTGTTTGAATCCAAGGGATTAATCCAAAGGGCCAATCAAAAATATGGCAAATTGCCATGTTTTCTGGTGCAATTTCAGCTAGTGCAAAAAAAATGGCATTCACATTTGGGAGGCTTTGATTGCATTCATGGAGGCCAAAGTTATTGGCCATCACATTTGAAATCTGCCCTCACATTTGCAAAGATTAAGTTGGTCGATCAGTCTGGGATGCCTCATTTATGACTACAACAGATCAACCATATTCATGAATGGTTAGCCTAGGCTTACCTCCCTCTTACATTGAGTTGTATCATGATATTAGTATACTTTTATGCAAGATTTAGAATGGTTAAAGAGCCCTTTTCTGTAGATTTTGGCATGTATCCCCTCATATTAGACTAGATTGATATCATAGAACTAGTTTGACTTAGTACCATGGGATGGAATTATGAAGTCATAAACTAGGTTTGGGTCAGTTCTTTCCTTAGCACAAATTTTCAGGATTAGCAATGGGCCCCACCAATCTTTCCTTTAGGTAGCATGCTTAGTTTAGTTTCTTGTAGACTTAAAAAGTCTTTAAGTGGTGAACATGGTTAAATATTAGACCCTGGGATAACATAGGAAATTTAATGGACTTTTGTTAAATTTATTACCCAATTAAAGTGGCCTTTTGGCCTTTCAAATCATGTGTCTAGACTTCTTGTTATTATCGCTTCTCTTATTGACTTGGTTGTATTACCTAGTAGTTACATTAAATAAAGTAGAAAGAAATTCATGATCTTGGAGCATTGTGATAACTGATCTATTTACCGTAGTTTTGGTTAAAGTCTGGCAATTGGTAGCTCCTTGTTATTGATTATATTTGATTCATCTGTGGCATATTCACTATATGACACGTAATTACTATTTTGGGTTCAAGTTAGGTATACATGATCTTTATGTAGATCTTTATTTTAATGATAATATTCTCATTTTTGGTTGAAGTCTGACATTTATGATTCAAAGATATTTCCAGGTTTAATGTCATATTTGGGATCAATTTATGATTTCTATTGTCAGTATTTCTCCTTGTTTGTATCCACTGAGCTTATAGGGGCTCAATCGGGTTATCTTTCTCTTGTTTATGCGTTCTACGCTAATGGAGCCCCAATTAGGTGATCGTTAGATGGTGTATAATTTAAGTAACTTATTCTATTTATTTACTGCTTTATCCTAAATTTGAGTGTTACTTCTGGTTTAGCTTTATCCTTGGCTATAGTTTATATTCACATCTTTTACTGTACTTTTATTGTAAGTTAGATCCAACAGTCGATGATGTCTAATGATACCAGTAGTATCACAACTTAATTTGTGAGTCATGATTACTAAATCTCGCCAGTAGGTAAACCAAACCCTAACCAAGAGCTAAGATAATGGGTTAATTAAGTAGGGAATGCCTATCATAGGTGACATTCAAGAACACAATTTATAAATAAACTGTAACACCCTATGTTTTTCCTAGCTTAAAATTCATTCCTAGAATGTTAAGAGTGTAATTCAAAAATGAATAACCTTTATTTCATATGGAATTTTACAAATTTAGACCTTTCATTGTGTGGTAAATTGACTAAGCTTTCCATCGATGTCAAATTCGCCCAAATCCGACACTCTGTGAAGATGTTAGAGCATTGTTAGTAATGCAGTGTTCCACCTGGGTACGTACCGCATTGTGGTGAAGGTGTAATTGTCGTACTCTTGATCCATAATTTGAATTCTTGTGTCATGACTTTAATCCTAAGTATGTAAAGTCCTTATTAGGTGAATGATGTTCATAGAAGTTGCTTAGAGCCAAGTGGAGCTTCGAAAATTTAATTCGACCAAAAATTGGCATTCAATCCTACAAGAGTCTACTTTAAGCACTTATAACATTTTACATATGTAGAATTTTCCATCCCAAGACCCACCAAATTGTAAATAATTGAATTAACTTTTCAACGATACCAATTTCACAAAAATCTGATACCCGAGCTAAAAGTTATAGTCATTTTAGTGTAAGGCAGTGAGCTGCCGCAGTGAGCTGCCGCGATGGTAGCGCGTCACGCTGAAGGGCAACTCGACGGGTTATGAATTTTTTCTTTAAAGTAATAAGGGGAAATAGGATCTTTTCCCACCTCAACCCAGGTCATAAAACACGATCTAAGGCTTCAAATGAGGAATTATTTGCCCCCATTCTCCAATTTTTCCCTCAAGATCAACCCTAATCAATTCTCTCAAGAATCATCAATTTCATTTTCTTCTCTTCAATAAAAAGATCAAGAATTTAGAATTTCTAATCCAGGAACTTCAAGAATGATATCAAGATCATCTCCAAAGTATTCAAATTTCAATCTTTGACATTTAAGTTCATCATCCAAGCTCCAAGATTCAAGCTTTCTTCATCAAATCAAGTCAACTAAGGTATGTGGGGTTTGAACAAGAACAATCCTTGCGTTCTTCAGCCCAAAACTTATTTTAAATTATGAATTTCTGAATTTTAATATAATTTCCATAAAATTTAATTTAGGGTTTACACCTAATTTATATTGATTGAAGATTATGAGTTTACAAGTGATTGAATATTGAATGGCATGACTATTTTCATGTAATTATGTGCGTAACGCAATTTTTTAGATTTTTGAAAGTTAGTTTAAGTATGATACTGAGATTCTTGACCTTATAATTTTGATGGTGTTGAAGTATTTTCAAGAAGCATATTGAGTTGGATGTTTTTCTATGATTTTTAATCTTTATATATGAGTTCTAAATTGGGATTCATACCCATTATCACTATTTAAAAGATTTTGAGTTTTGAGAGCTGTTGAAGATAAATTTCATGAGTTTGTTTATATTTTCATGAGCATTGCTAAATTTTTCAGATTTTAATATAATTTACAAATGTTTATGTTATCAAGCATGAATTTTGAGATATTTTGACATAAGTTTGAAGCATGAGCTTTAATCCCTATTATTGAGTTTTGATATTTGAAGAAGCTTATATTTTTAGCATGCTTTGATAAGGAAGATTTGATCTTTTGATCCTAAGCTAAGATAAAGAATCCATATTATTCATATAGTTCATGATTTATAGCAAAGAGAAGCGTAATTGGTTTTTATTATAAACCCTTATGCTATTTTAAGGTGGATTTCCTAAAAGTTCTGAGCCTAAGTATGGGAGTAGTAGTTAGCACCGAATTGGGTATGATTCCAAGGTCTCATGCCCTAAAACTATGTGCCACCATAGGATTGAGATTTATGGGCCCGAGGCCAAGATAGTGATCACTAAAGTTAAGGTTCTATTCCGATAGAAAGGGTAGAACAACTCTCACCAATGTGGGTAAGACGTTGTACTCTATGTCAGATCACATGGTTTATGTCTGTTTGAAGAACCTCCCAAAGAAGACCCCTACTCTTTAAATAGTTTATAGATTTAAAGTCTTAGCATATATTTTGAAAGTAATTGTTTTAAGATTTCATCCAGTTGATAAGATTTGAGAGCAAGAAGAGGATACAAATTTTAGAATAAGGTGTAATGACTCACGAGATTTATACTACATGCTTCCTTTTCATGATTTATGATATTTAGATTTTAGTTTCTGGCCAAGCTATGTGAGTCATTTATATCAGCATGCATGGTTTCTATAAAGATTGATGATATTATTTAACTATTGCATACACTCCCATATACTCAGTACATCCTCAAAGTACTGATCCACATATATGTATATGTGACACATTATCTCATAATGTAGGTACAAGTTGTAGAGCATATACCATATTTAGTCAGTCTGTAGCTTCCAGTCAGCAGGTGATGAGTCCTTCTAATTCAAGGGCTCGAGTAAGTTATACAACTTGAAAAGTGTTGTATTTTCTTTATTCAGTCATATTGAGCTGGGATAGTTAGGAGTCATGACGCAGCTCCCTATAGTCAGTACTAGTAGAGGCTTCATAGACAGTCAGTGGTGTTAATGTATTTAATTTTAGTTTTGTTGCTAAAAGCAGAGTTGTAATCTTGTAAATTCAGATTTGTATTGGTCAAGTTCAGAGAAGTTTTATGTTTCCGTTGATTTTGTTCAGATTTATGTATTTTATTTAGTTGCTTATAAGTATGCCAGTAGAAAGGTTAGCTTGGGATCACTTATGACCCTAAGCACCATGTGACGTCTAGGAACCCATTTTGGGGATGTTACAAACTTGATATCAGAGCCCAGAGTTCAAGTGTCCTAGGGTGTTTGTGAAATCGTGTCTAGTAGAGTCTTGCGAAAGGGTACAGAGACGTCTATACTTTTCTTCGAGAGGCTACAAGGCATTTAGGAAAGGTTTCTATTCTTTCAAGTCTCGGATTGTGCTATAGAAAGGGTCTCTAAGAAACTTATACAAATTCTTATCTTACTCTATTCGGGCTATCTCTACCTTATTTTCATAGTATCAGAAATAGTCAAACTTAAACCTTTACTTCTAGGGCTTTCTCAAATAGTCTTCTTAGATAGTTATGGGATTATAAGAAGTCCATAAAGTATCCCATTAGTACTTTTAAGTTCCAAAGTTTGAAGGGCATTATTCGTGTTTATGGAAAGTTGTCCACTAAGACCATTCAGGTGTGCTTTCAAATTCCACCTTAGAATCCATAATGATAATCTATACTTCTCTATCTATGTACCTATTCTTGAGGTAACATGATCAGTAAGTTCCAATTCCCTCCCATAATAATGCTCTCAGAATTGCTAGTAGAAGTTTCTGAAGTCTCATAAAGCGGCTTAAGAGAAGTCTTCTAGTGTGTTATAAGTCTCTCAAGTTTAAAGTTATGTCGTCATTCTTATGAGCCGTTCAGCTAAGATAGAGTAAGATGTGTATTCTTAGATCATTGAATATTGTGTGTCAAGTTTCCATCTTTTGTAATATTGTTATCATTGTATTGTTGAAACTAAAAGTATGGTGAAGCCATGTGGGGCTCTTTCAATTCACTAGCATAGTTCCTTTGTTGTTCATCTTATTTTCTAGTTCAAAACACAAAATAAAAGTCTAGTGAAGCCGTGTGAGGGCTATTTCAATTCACTAGTAACTTGTTATTCATCTTATTGTTCTTGTGTTGGTTGGAACTGGGGGTATAGAGGGGTTGTGATGAGAAAGATGGTAAGGGCAATTTATGGAATGTATGTATAGCCAAATCCTTTGCATAAGATTGAGTTAGTAATAATGTGTTATGTCCTTGTGTGTTAATTTAGTAGAAGGTAGAGAAGAAGTTATTAGTTAAGTTGAATTGTTGTTTGCTATGAGTATGAAAAGAGTTGTTGATGGTCTTTGTTGTGCAAGAAAAGTATAGGTTATTGATGAAGGTACTTGGTGGAAGACCGTTGTTAATTTAGGCATCCCTGAGATTGCTAGGGGGAGTTTAGTTGAAACTTATAGAGGTATGAACTAAGTTAAGCAGTATTAAAAGAGTAGATAGTAATGTTATGTAGAATAAGGATGTGTTAATGGATTTTAAATAAGATAGATGATAGGATTGATAATGATCCTTACTGTTATGAAGTTTTAGTGGACTAACGGTTTCAGATGTTTGGCATGTAATAATATTGTGTGAAGTTTTCGTTCATCATAGCTAGAATTAGACGCTAAGTTTGAACAGTTGATGGTCATCAAAATGGATGAAATGATTTCTTGGTTAGTGATTCTAGTTACATGGAAGGGATCTAGTAGGCTTGAATAATGTATGCAAGAAGTTTGAGTTCACTTATCTGTAATTAAGTATGATGCTATATGTATGGTGAAGAAGTATACCCAAGGTGCTATAGGGTTGCATTATTTCCAAAGTTATTACATGTTGTGTGTGATTACTAGAACCGTTGAGTTGCTAAGCGGAAGGAGACTAGTTATATATACATGATGTTCTTAATAGCTAAGCTAAGATGTTATGGGTAGATGATTTTGAGCTTTTCATGTCAAAAACCTCTTATTCATTTTCTCATGAAATCAGATCCGGCCTAAAGTAATGGTTACTCATGAGTTGATGCGCTCATTTTTATATCAGCCATATAGCTATTTTCATGAAAATTCATGCACTGGCAGATAAGTTCAATAACTCATTATGTTTAAGGTTCAGTTATTCATTTTATTTCAGTTGTGCATAATAGCTTATAAGCTCAGACTCCTCAGTATTTTCAGCTTAATTATCCATATTCAAGGATGAATGTTACCAAGGGGGAGATATTGTAACACCTCGTGTTTTTCCTATCTTAAAATTTGTTCCTAGAATGTTAAGAGTGTCCTTCGAAATTGAATAACCTTTATTTCATATTGAATTTTCTATATTTAGACATTTCATTGTGTGGGAAATTGAATAAGCTTTCCATCGATATCAAATTCGCCCAAATTCGACACTCGATGAAGAAGTTAGAACATTGTTAGTAATGCAGTGTTCCACCTGTGCACCCACTGCGTCGCGATGGATGGCAAAATTGAAATCGTTATATTTCAGTGGACCTCTGCGATATTGGCGCGTCGCGGAGAGGTCCAAATTAGTTGCATTCTGCTCCAGTTTCCATTATATCTGATTGAAGTACCCAGTTTTGAACTCACTTTTTAAGGTTGTTCCAGGGAATTTTAGGGACTAAGGTAACCCTTAATACCGCTTTACACCCTCAAATGGATAGTCAAGTTGAAAGGATAATTCAGGTCTTGAAAGATATGCTTCTGGCTTATGAAATTGATTTTAGTGGTAGTTGGATTGACCACTTTCCTCTCATAGAATTTTGCTACAAAACAGTTATCACTTTAGTATCGATATGGCTCCATTTGAGGCCTTGTATGGTAGGAGGTGTAGGTCTCCTATTGAGGTTGGTTAAAATAGGTTATTCGGTCCTGATTATATTCACCAAGTCATTGAAAAGGTGAAAGTGATTTGGGATAGGCTTAAGACTTTCTAAATTCGCAAAAAGTCCTATGTGAATGTGTAACAATGAGAGTTAAAGTTCGATATGGGTGATGGGTGTTCTTACATGTGTCTCCCATAAATAGAGTGATGCAGTTTGGTAAGAAGGGGAAACTCAATCCCCGTTATATTTTTTCATACTTGGTTTTGAAGAGGGTCGGTAATGTTGCATACAAATTGGAGTTGCCTTCTAGTTTTAGCTCCTTTCATCCAGTGTTTCATGTTTTGATGTTTATAAATTGTGTGGGTGATCCTTTGACATTTTTCCTTTAGAAAAGGTGGGTATTTTGGATTTCTTGTCCTGTGAGAAAGTCCCGATTGAGATTATGGATCAACAAGTCCATCGGATTCAGACTAAGGATGTGGCATCGATAAAGGTTCTTTGGAGGAACCAAAAGGTTGAGAAAGCTACATGGGAAGGCGAGGAGGACATGAAGTCCATGTATCCATTCTTATTCCATGTTCTGGATAATTGTGCTTGATGTATTGTATTTCTTAACACTTTATTTTATGAATTTGTTAAAGGAATTTGTTATTTCCCTGGCATCTTTGTTCTCTGTCTTTTTTAAAAGTAAGTGTGGTAGTTCTTGGAGTCAAATCATGCTAATAAATGTCTTGTCTGATCATTCTAAGATGAATTATCCGAATGAGGGAGTTTGAAACACCCCGGGTTTTGGGTCATTTAAAATTTCTAAAATTTTATCCTCACTTCCTTGACCACGACTTACCCTACAAGTCGTCGGGATTCTTGACGGGTCATTAGACTCAAATCTTAACATAATTAGTGTGAGTGTGGCTAAGTTCTTATCTGAGTATGAGTGCCACACTAATAGTTGTAAGGACTCATTATGAGTCATTGGGTGCAAATCGTAGGATGTCAAGTGTTTACCCAAAATAAGTTCTAAGTTGACTACGATTGGACCCTATGAGTCGTATTAGTTGAATCGTAGGGTCAATAGAATGTAAATTCCATAGAGACTATTTTATCAAAGACTGGTGGTGATGAGTCGTATAGTGACTCAGAGTCACTAACTACTAAATTTCAAGCTTTAATTTGAGGGCACTTTGGACAATTCCCTTCTTACACGATAAAACCACACGTTCATAAAGCACTTAAGAGGGGTTATTTCTCATTCATAATGTAATCAAACAATTCCAAAACTCTTTCATGCATTTTACTATTCCCTAATTGCTAATTTGTGAAAAGCAGATGTTTTGTAAGTATTATTTGTATGGTATTGATGTTATTTTTTAAACATGGGTTGACGGTTTTGAATAACTGTTGTTTATGTGGTGTTTCATGTTTGTCCCTGCATGGGTTACGTTTAAACTATGGTTTAAAAGTTAATTTGATACATGGTCATGGTGAATAAATTAAGGGATTGTGATTTCCCTAAACTTGTGATATTTAAAGTGGTTATGTACTCAGCCCCATATTTTTTAAATTGTTTTTTGATTACAAAAAGTATGCATATTGATCTACTCTTGAACTATTGATAAATGTGAAAAACTAGTGAAGCTTAATGATTTTAAATTGAACCAAGGGGATTGTGAATTCCCCCAAGTGATGATAATTGGTTTTGCATGTTGATAATACCTTGCAAGTGTAATTGATATGACGATACCGATAACGTATTCCTTAAAGTGTATCGTGGTTCAATGAATTGAAATGTGTGATAATTGTTCTAATTAAGCTTTAATAAGGGTTGAGTAGCTAAGTCGTGAAAGTGGAGGTCCCGAGGGACCAAAATAGAAAACCACAGTTGTCGACGAGGGGGTCTATATGACTGAGTGGTTTGAGGCCCCCCTATAATATTACATGATTTGGTTTTTAAGTCACCCTGATATGTCGGGAGGTTGGAGTCCACCATAGTGCATATGTATACCCTCTTATTCATGTGGTCACACACATTGGAGCCCTATCAGCCGGGGGAGAGCTAGGCCCATTAGCCCATAGGTGCCTTTATATGTTATGACAGTTGAGCTACACAATCCAGGATAAAGTTATAAAGATTCATGATAAGCCTTGTTCCTTACCCCGACACGTGATAAATATATGTGTGTGTGTGTGTGTATAACTGCATATAATTATGAGTATTGAAATTTTGATTGGTTTTAAATTCTTATTCATGACATTATTTTATCCCCTATACCTGAGTCACATACTAGCGCTCCAACTGCTAACCGTCTTCGGATGTTGTATCCCCATGCGATGAAGGTATAATAGATCCCTCTACTAGTCCTGTACAGAGTTAGGTGGATCGGCTTGGATCATTGGTTTGTTGTGTTGAAGTGGTGAGATTTTATTCTCCAAATGAATTAGACATTTCATTTGTGCCTTTCATAGATTAGAATTGAGAGTTTACATTATCATGGTCATTGTCGTCTTTCAGAGTTGAGAATATGTCCCTACCAAGACTGGTTTTTGTTTTTCCTTGCATAGAGGCTTTGTTGGATTATTGTGGACTTCGGTGATGTTGGTCGATTGTTTTGGACAGTCGCTAATTATTGGTTATAAACATATCATTTATTCTGTAAACCTATCTTTTTATATGTTTGGAATTCATCCAATGTTAGGGATATTTTGTTATTTGGCTAGTTGAGGGGGTGATCACCGGTCGACAGTGGACTTGAGATATGCATCACAGCTAGGTCATGGTTTGGGTCATCTAAATACCCATATTAAAGTGTTGTGCTTTGGGTCAAAAAATCACCTCGATAACCTCAAATGGGTCCCACTTACGATAACCATGTTTTGGAAACCAACCCACCATTCTTAAAAGCTCAAGGAATCATTACCCTAAAAAATGGATGAAAACCAAGCTAAACTGGGGCTAAAATCAAGCACTAAGGGTTTTACGGTTTTTGAGAAAATAATCAAGAAATTTCACCAAGAAATGGGTGAATTCTAGCCTTAAATCAGAAGATAATTGCAAAAAAAATGTTAATCTAACTTCCCAAGATCTCACAATCTTCAAGTTCACTTAATCTCTCTATTTAGGGTTTATGATCTTAAGAGAGGGGCGAGAAATGGCTAACATCACGGACTAAGGGGATCTTTTATACCTAGTCCAGGTACTTAGGAGTTAGTATCTCAACCATGAGGCTTGCAATTACGGTACTTCTAGTCTGTTACACTACTCAAGATTGTGACACACCCTATGCGATCGTGGCGTCTCCTCTACATGATGAGTCATGATCGGTGTCCTTATTGCCACTATCATGGTGCACCAAAAACTCGGTGCACCATATATTCCAAGTCCAAAAATAGACTCGATCGGGTACTAAAGATTCATTTAGAATCCCACATATGCAAAAAAACTATTTAACCATACCAATTTTGATGTTTCAGATGCAATGGTGTACTCGAATGTTCTATACAAGGTTGTTTCGACCTAATTTGGGTCCCATACCCATATTTCCTTTTCTTAATTTTCTGACCAATAGGTCGAAATGAGACAAGGTGTCTTTGGACCAGAACCAAAGGTCTACCTAGAGATAAATTGACATTCTGAAGATGATGGCTTAATCAGAATTTGCATAAGAGAGAGTGTTACCAAAGTTTTCTCCCGGTGTCATTTGGAACCAACGAAGTCTTCTACACAGAGAATTGGCTCTAAAAACCAAATGAACTGCGCAATAACCGAATTGTCAGTCCTAATAAGACATAAATTACTCGGGGAAGTTGTAGAGATGCTCTAAGGGTTAAAATAATTTCAAAATATGGAAAATAACCTAAAAGGTATTTACACTATAAACTACTAAAGGAACATTTGTCCCCAAAGTTAAGAATTATGATATACCTGAAGTCTCAAACAGGTGAGGTGACATGAACTGACCAAGGGCCTTGTCGTATTGGGTGTCCCAAGTCTGATCTGGACAAGAGACCACCCCTGTTACCCAACCCAACCTCCAACCGCCTACCCTGAGTTGGCTGAATTTTTAGCATATAACAAGATAGCGTAAATATTCAATTTACAAACTCTGGGATAGGCCTATAACCGAGACCGACCCAATCGAGTCCAACTGCCCGAACCCAACCAATAGCCAAACAAATCAAACCATAACCATATGAGTTCCATAAGAATTATATATAATCCCAAAATAAAATAGGAAGGAACAACCAACAATACAGTAAGCAGGTATATGCCCCAATACCAATGCCAATACTAAGGCTGACACCCCTACCGATCCGCCCATTCCAACCCATAGTAGTTCCACAAAGGCCTTTAAGAAAAAGAATACCAAAATTCGATTGGGACATGCCCCTAACCATAGCCAAAACCAATATACATAAATAAACTAAAGTATAAAATAAAATCCATAAAATGGAGCCTTCTGGAAAGATGGAAGCTCACCACTTCAATCTAGTAGCTGATACCGAATGTCCGAGAGCTAAGCAAGAGGAGTAGAACGGTCTGTTCTTGCATCACATGGAAATAAAGTCACCCAAAGATGTGTTAGCAGTTGAATACTAGCATGAACTCAGGATACAGATAAAATAGTTCTAACCAGTAAATTCAAGTAAACTAACCTATATGCATACAAGCCATACATACATATTTATATACATATATATATAACCATGCCATGAAAGGGAACCCGGTTTAGCATGCATTTAAAACAATTAACCTGGGTATGTGAAGCTTAATCGTCCTTAACCACCCATAGGCTATATAGGTCCAGTATAACCCCCTGAATAAGCCCTAATGCGTGTATCTTCATGAACAGGAAATATCTTATGAGTAAGGGATTCCTAAGTACCCTCACCCTACATGATACATACGCACAATTTACTTAAAGGATTCCTGCGTACCTCATATTATCATAAAAGGGTCTTCATGCCCTACCCCTCTTGTCGGCAAATATGATTTTCTAGTGTTTGTTCATTGAGCTCCTACTTTCACGGTTAGCTATCACATCCCGCCATTATTACCTAAGTGAAATCATTTCTAACCAACCAATCCATTATTCCAATCATCATTTACCAAGGTTTTTAATAGTAGTATCGTCATACCTCTTATAACTTGCCAGAATTGTCCTTAGCTAAACCTTTTAACATAAAGGGATTCCCATGTACCCATTTACCAATTTAACTAGGGAGTCCCATGAACACCACAAGTGTTCATTAACTTGTTTACCTTAGGGATTTTGTTGTACCCCACAAGGACTCCAATTAACTATAACCATGAACACCAAACCATTTCATTTAAACATTCCAAATCATTTAACCATTTAGGGTTCCATTACAAAGTTTAAACGATGCAATAGTTCCATTAAAACCCAACAATGTAGTGAAAACATTCCCATAGGCATTTTATCAAACATATTGGGGTAATAGTATTTACAAAACCAAAGTCAAATACCAAATAACCATCCCTATGCAACCAATTATTCAAAACCACTATTAAAGAATATAAAATCACAATTAAAATATGGGAAAACTATAACCAAGCATTTATGACTGAAACCACCAAATTATATTTTAAAATCAAAAACCATACAATAATAAAACCTTGAAAACATTTTATAAAATTATGCCTTTAGGTAGAACTAAAGATGAAGGAAGAGAACATGCCTTAAACCAAGAAGATGATGGAGAGAAATCACCAACACAAGCCCCAAATTAATCCTTAAGATGAAACCCTAGTCTTCCTTTATCCAAAATCTTAAGAGAGAATTATAGAGTGTTTAACAAAAGTTTCTAAGTGTTAATGAATAGAATAATAGGGAAAATTATCTCTCAATAGGAATATAAGTCGTGGGGACTTATTAGGTTAAGTGGGGAAATGTCTAGATCACCCTCACTTAAGCTCTTAGAAATCACGTCAGGTGGGTGCAGCTATCCATACTAGTTGCACCCTTTAACACGAGTGGTACCCACCACTCGTACCCAAGGCCATCTCTCTTGGACCCAACACTGTCAAAGGTAAGACTCACCCAAACCATGTCTTATCCATGTATATGACCACTACCCATGATCCATACCCCTAATAGAATAGATTCCCAAGAGGATTTAACGCTGACCACCATATAACTCCATGGTACGACTCGTACACTGGCTTATGGCTCATGGTGAGCCACTCGTACTTAGATCCTACTTAAGTTGTGAAGTCAAAGACTAAGTGAAGTAACCAAACAACTGTATCCACCGATTCAAATCGTACCACCAAAGTCATATCTATTCCAAGAAAAATTCAATCTACCTACCAACACTGGTCAGCATACGGCAGAACTATACCACTCATATCCCAGTGCATGAGTCGTTTCCCCTAGTTGTATCTTGTCCAAAGTCTAGAAATATACAAAATTTTCCAAGGGCCAGGAATGCAGGGTTTTTTAGTCTCCCGCACTAGGATCATTCATCACCAAATGATGGACAAGGTAGGGTAACCACAAGCACAATTCATTTGCCTTATCAAATATCAATCCAACAATTAACTAAGTTAGGAAACATAGAAGCAAAGATATTAATCTTTCCTTTAATAAAATCAAAAAATAAAGATTTGTTCAAGAACACATACCTTCTACAGGAATCCCAGGAGAAGAGAATAGATTCAGATACTTGGACATCATGTCCTCCTTCACTTCCAATATAGCCTCTTCCACCTTGTGGTTCCACCATAGAACCTTAACTGAGGCCACATCCTTAGTTTGCAACCGACAAACATTCTACATTAATCGTGACCTCTTCATAATACAGAGAATCTAAGATACCCAAGCCTTCCAAGGAACCACCGAAGAAGGACAACTGAGATGTTTCCTCAACATGGAGACACAAAATACTAGATAAATGGAGCTCAAGCTTTAAAGCAACTCCAATTCATAAGCAACGCAACCAATCCTTCACAAAATCAAATAAGGACTAACAATTAAGGTACTGAGCTTCCCTTTTTTGCCAAACTACATTACTCCTTTCATGAGAGATACCTCTATGAACATCTCCTTATCCCCAACCTCAAACACTAAATCTCTATGCCTTACACTGTATAGGACCTTTGCTGACTTTGGACAGCCTTAAGCTTATCTGAAATCACCTTTACCTTTTCCATAGCTTGATAAACCAAATTCAAACCAAATATGTCCGCCTAACAAAGCTCAAACCATTCAATAGTAGATCTACACCTCCTACATACAAATCCTCAAAAAGGGCCATACCAATACTAGAATTATAGTGATTGTTGTAAGGAAACTCTACCAAAGGTAGATGCTCAATATAATTGCCACCATAATCAATCACACATACCTAAATCATATTCTCTAATGTCTGAATAGTCTTCTCTGCTTGCCCATCCATCTGAGGATGAAATGTAGTATTCAAACTCACCATAGTACCCAATCCCTTCTGAAAAGACCATAAAAAATAAGATGAAAACTGCGTACCATGATCAGAGGTAATCCAAAAAGGTACCTCATACAACTTCACAACCTCCTGAAGATACAATTTCACAAAATCCTACAGCGAAAAGGTAGTCCTCACTGGCAAGAAGTGAGAAAACTTTATCATCCTATCCACTAAGATACCTATATCATTCCTACACCTTTCACTACTTGAATACCACAACTTGTATCCATCTACATCCCTAGCCTTGGAACCTACCCACTTGGTCTCCTAGACATACGCAATATTAATCTTTCTCCTCGCAAGAATCTTAACAAACTCTATCAACTTACCCTATAGGGTCCCAATGTTCCACAATCCTACCCTCAAACTATCTACTCTCATATCCCCTTCCTTAAAACCTCGTACTCTGCATCTCATACTTAACCCAATACCAACCCTTGAGCCCACCCCCAGGCCCCATAGAACATGACCATATTCCACCATGAACCACCCAAGCCACTACTCAAGACAAATTACATTGAAGGCTAAAAACAGCAGTAAGCCAATAACAATAAAAGACATATGCAAAGCACGAAATGCAACCAAAATTAAAGCACAATAGATGCTATCAGAATAAAGAACAAGAGAAATAGAAATAAAATTCAAGGTTAGAATTTACAAGGATATATAAAGAAGTGTCTCCGAAACCCACAGCCACCACTCAGTTATCTAAACGGCGGCCCACACTGCACTCTAAACCAACCCACACACAAACACACAAACAAAGGAACCATAGCAAAAAACAGTAGAACAGACAGTAGGAATGCATAAAATACACCCAATATCTACCAACATGCAAAATCAGGCACAACTAAAATCACAAGATATCAAAATTAAAATTACGAAGGAACTAAACTGTGAAGAGTAAACTAAATAGTAAAGTTCAGATGTCATCAATGTTCCCTATATGCTGGTCACGACAATTTTGCTATCAAAATTTATTGCCAGAAGTACAGTCACCAGAAAGAGGCTGGTTGTTCATTGCTGGAATGGATAAGCCAAAGTCTAAAATAACATCCATGAAATGGAGCCTTCCAAAAAAATAAAAGCTCACCACTGCAATCTAGTAGCTAATACTAAATGTCTGATAGCTAAGAAAGGGGTGTAGAATGGTTAGATCCTACATCACGTGAGACATTGCCACCCAAAGATGGTTTAGCGGGTTAAAACGAGAATGCACTAAGGGTAAGGATAAAATAATGCCCACCAGTAAAACCAAGTAACCAACCATATGCATACAAGTTAAACATATATATATATAACTATGTCAGGAAAGAAAACCAAGTTTAGAATGCATTTAAAACCTTTAACCTTTGTATGTAAAGCTTTACCTTCATTAACCACCAACGAGCCTCGATGCTTGTAGTCACATAAATCAGATATTCCATAAGAGTAAGGGATTCCCAAGTACCCTCACCCCCCATAATACATATGTACAATGTATATAGAGGAT
Source organism: Capsicum annuum (assembly GCF_002878395.1). Classification (NCBI taxonomy): domain Eukaryota; kingdom Viridiplantae; phylum Streptophyta; class Magnoliopsida; order Solanales; family Solanaceae; genus Capsicum; species Capsicum annuum. Next base: position 80,062,205 of record NC_061118.1, on the reverse strand, counting down.
TTTTATGTACCTTATTGGAATCATAAAAGGGTCATCATTCCTTACCCCTCATGTTGACAAACATGACTTTCAAGTGTTCGTTCATTGAACTTCTACTTTCATGGTTAGCTATCACACCCTGCCATTTTTGCCCAATTAAAACCATATCCAACCAACCTATCGATTATTCCATTTATCATTTACCAAGGCTATTAATAGTGGAATCATCATACCGACTATAACTTGTAAGAATGGTTTTCCCAAACATTCCCATGTATGCATTTAACAAGTTAACTTGGAGAAGTCCCATGTACCCCACAAGTATTCTATTATGAAGTTTGCTTTGGGGAGTCCTATTACCTAACAAGTGTTCACTAATATGTTTACTTGCGGGATTCCATTGTACCTCACAAGGAGCCCAATTAACCATAACCATGACCACCAAAGCATTTCATTTAAACTATTTAACCATTTAAGTTTCCATTACAAAGTTTAAACGATGCAATAGTTCCTTTAAAACCCAACAATTTTGTGAAAACATTCCCTTAGACATATTATCAAAGATATTGGGGGCACAGTATTTCCAAAACCAAAGCCAATTACCAAATAATGATTCCCATGCAACCAATTATCCAAAACCACCATTAAAGAATATAAAAGAATAATTAAAACATGGGAAAACCATAACCAAGCATTTATAACCCAAACCCCCAAATTATATTTTAAAATCCAAAATAATACAATAATCAAACAATGAAAACATTGTATAAAGCCATGCCTTTAGTTGGAACTAATAATTAGAGAAGAGAACATGCCTTAAACCATGAAGATGATGGAGAGAAATCACCAACACAAGTCCCAAATTAATCCTTAAGATGAAACCTTAGCCTTTATTTACCCAAAAGCTTTAGAGAGAATTGTAGAGTGTTTAAGAGGAGTTTCTAAGTGTTAGTGAATAGAATAATAGGGCGAATAACCTCCCAATAGGAATATAAGTTATGGGGCCATATTAGGTTAAGTAGGGAAATATCCAGATTGACCTCACTTAAGCTCCCAGAAATCCCGTCAGTGGGTAAGACTATCTATAGCAGTTGCGCCCTCCAATATAAATGTACTAAACATTCATACCTATGGCTATTTCCTTTGGACCTAACACTGTCCAAGGTGAAAATCATCCCAAACCATGTCTTATCCAGGTATGGTACAAGTACCCATGATCTATACACTTGGCAGAATAGAATTCCAAGACAACCATACGAATCCATGTTACGAGTTGTACCATATATTATGGCTTATGGTGAGCCACTCATATCCAGATCTAACTTAAGTTACAAATTCTAAAATGAAGTGAAGTAACCAAATAACCTGTATCCATCGATACAACTTGTACTACCCAAGTCGTATCCATTTCACAAAATAAATCCAATCCACTAACCAACACTGCTCAGATATGACTAACTAATAAAAATAGTATGCCAGTGTAGGAGTAATTTCCCCAGGTCGTATCCTATCGATAGTCCAGAAATCCTAGGTATTTCCTAAGGATACTAGGTCAGCATCTCGCTATCTATCTCCAAAGTGGACTCCTCCACTGAGCGGTGCATCTATTGACCCTAACTAGAGGAATCTCCTTATTTTGCAACCGCCTGCCATAACTAGCAAAAATGAGCACTGGCTCCTCTACGATGATCAAATACTTATCTAAATGGACTGAGTCCTATCTAAGAACATAAGACAGATCAAGAAGATATCATCATAATATAGAGACATGGAAAACTTGATGAACAATGGCAAAATATGGAGGTAGGGATAACTGATAAGCCATCTCACCAACATCACAAATAATCTCAAAAGGTCCTATATATCTATGACTGAACTTTCCTTTCATCTCAAACCTTATCACACCCTTCATGGATGATATTTGGAGGAATACACAATCAACAACTCCAATATTAAGGTACAAAGCCTACAGTCTGCATTGGACTTCTACCTAATCTAAGCCACTCTTAACCTTTACTGAATCACCCTAACTCTATCCAATGACTCAAGAAGATAGTCAGTACCACATGGCCTAACCTCAAAGGTCTCGAACCATATGATCAGAGAATGAAATCTCCTACCATATAAAGCCTCAAAATGTGCTATCTCAATATTAAAATGATAATTGTTATTATATGTTAACTCTACCAATGCTAAGGCGGCTCTCACTGGCCTCTAATATGCATAACATAGGCTCAGAGCATATTCTAAAAGACCTTAATAGTCTGCTCCGATTGACCATCTACCTGCGGATGAAAAGTTGTACTAAGATCCACCCGAGTGCCCTACTCTTCCTAAAAATCTCTCCAAAAACTCAAAGTAAACATGAAACCTTGGTCTTAAATAATAGAAATGGCCACACAATTCAAATGGACTATCTTCCTAACATAAATATGGGCTAATCTCTCAGCACTGAAGGATATTTAAATAAGAATGAAATGTGTTAACTTGGTCAAACAATTTATAATGACCAAAATACCATCTGAACCATAGGAAGTGCAAGGCAAACTACTAACTAATCCAGAGTAATCTGCTTCTACTTCTTCTAGAGAATAGGCAATCTGTGAGTTATTCTACCAAGTCGCTAATGCTCAGGCTTTAACTGCTAATAACATAGACAATAAACTACAAAGTCTTCCATATATCTCTACCAATAATGTTATCTCAAATCTCAATTCATCTTGGTTATGGCTGCATTAATAGGATATCTAAAATTGTCAGCCTTATGAAAAATCAACTGAATTAAATCATCGATCTGCAGAACACAAATGTAGCCATCAAACCTCAAAATATGCTAAGAATCTATGGTGTTCCTCTTAGACTCACCAATTATCACCTGATCACAAAGGAATCAAAGCTTATTAACCTCAAACTGTTATTATCCTCAAACTAACTATCATAAATATGCTCAAATAATGAATTCCTCACCTTAACTCTTGCTAAAATCCTCCCGGGGTCAAAAATATCAAACCATCAAGTTGGCTAAGGACTGAATGTCATGTGCCAATAACCTCTGAGAAACTAAAATACAAACTAAGCTACCCACACTAAATTCCCTTCTACCCAAGGCACCCACTACCATATTTCCCTTGCCCAAATAATACATGATAGAAATATAATAATCCTTAAGAAACTTCATCTTTCTATACTGTATAGTATTAAGATCCCTCTATGTCATAAGATACTAAAGACTATGATGGTCGATGTAAATCTCACAATACACACTATACAGATAATGCCTCCAAATCTTAAGTGTTAAAACTACCATTGCCAACTCCAAATCATGAGTATGGTAGTTGAGCTCGAGTACCGTAAGCTGTCTAGAAGCATAAATAATGACACAGCCCTACTGTATCAATACACAACCTAGACCAATACCAAAGCATAACAAAACAAAGTGAATCCCTCTCCCTCAAAACGAAGAGCTAAAATAGGAGATGAAGTAACGAAATCCTTGAGCTTTCAATAGATCAACTCACTTCTTAGACTATCAGAAAGCAACCTTCTTCCGAGTCAATCTAGTCATAGGCGTTGAAATAGTAGTAAAACCTTGATAAACCATCTATAATAACCGTCTAAATAAATGAAGCTACAAACTATAGTTTGGAGATATTAGCCCAATCCTGAATCGCCTCAATCATAGTTGGGTATACCATAATACGATCCTTAGACACCATAAGTCCAAGAAATGTCACCGACTCAAGCAAAAACTCAGACTTAGTAAACATGCCAAAAAGCACAGGATTCCTCAAAGTTAGAGCACGATCCTTAAATTTTACAGATGTTGCTCTCTACTCCTTGAATACACAAGGATATCATCGATGAACATAATCATGAGTGAATTAAAATAAGGTTTGAATACTTGGTTCATCCAATCCGTGAACATAGCTGGGGCATTAGTCAATCCAAATGACATCACTAAGAAATCATCATGACCATGACGGGTCCTAAAAGTTGTCTTTGAGATATCTTCAGCTAGAATACCTAACTAATGGTAACCAGATCTTAAATCAATCTTAGAAAAAATTGCCATACCCTGAAGCTGGTCAAACATATCATCAATGCGAGGCATAGGACAATGGTTCTTCACTGTTACCTTATTAAGCTTACTATAAGGGATACACATATGCATGGAACCATCTTTCTTCTTTATCAACAATACAATAGTTCTGTAAGGAGACTTACTCAATCAAATAAAACCCTTACTAAGAAGATCCTAAAGTTGAGAATTCAATTCCTCACACTCGACTAGGGGCATATGATAAGGTGTCATATCCATAGATTAGATGTCAGGATCAAGGTTAGAAGCAAACTCAATATCATGAATAGAGAGAATACCAGGCATATCGGTAGGGAACATATTGTAAAACTCACAAACTATAAGAACAAAGTCAAGCAAAAACTCTTCACACTAGTATCATAAATATATATGAGATAAGACTTGAAACCCCTCAAAAGAAGTCTCTCAGCTCACATATAAGAAATAATTCTCGTTGGCTCATGAAAAACAGCTCCCTGCCATATAACTGAGGGTATACTGGCATGACTAATGTAACGGTCTGGGCAAAACAATCCATGAACACATAATAGTATGCAATCCCTGAGCTGAAAAACTATCGATGTACAGCTAGGGCAATCTCGTAAGCAATGACTAGGATCCCCAAAAAAAAATAGGAAACATGAGCTATACTAGAACCAATAGATATAGCTGAGCTAGAAGAACCACCATGCATAGAATGACCAGAAAATGTACCCCTCAAAGACTAACTTTCACCCTAGACAAGGCAGTCTTTAGTACTAGACTGACTTGTATTACTAATCTGAAGAGTTACCGAAATGGGTTGACTAGGCTGACTTTGAGACTAATTGGGTAGACACAGATGATACTAATCTGAGAACTACTATCTCTGGGTTAGGAACTATGAATGCTCCCACTGAATCTTCCCTGAAATCTATGTCTCTTACCATGGCCTTCACAGCCTTTATGATGTATCTTCTTCATAACCTGAGCTTGACTCATCACCTCAGTAAAAGGCCTATTTTCAGCAACTAAACTTTAAGTGGACATACGAATGGGGAGTCTCGGCCCTTTAAAAAAGCAAAGAACTATATCATACTTAGTGTCCAAAATAGAAGTCGCATGCTATCCAACTCATAAAAATAATCCTCATACTCTACAATTGTCATAGACCCATACTCTAACCTAGAATATTGATCCGTCAAGCGATCTTTAAGGCTGCAAGGCATATCCTTCACCAAGAATATTTTGGATAACTGATCCCATGTCAAGAGAGAAAATACAATAAGTTTGGAATCCATAAAACCTCTTTACTAATGTTGAGTAGCCAAGTCTAATTGAAATTTTGTGTAATCCATTCCACAAGTCTCAACCAAGCCCAAATTATGGATCCTATCCTCAAAAGTAATTAGAAACTCATACACATCCTTGGCTAGATCACTAGAAAACATAGCCAGAGCTAATCTCAAGAATTTACCCAACATCTTCTAATACTCAAAAGACATAACAGGCTGAGAAAGTATTGATTGAGCAACTATCAATGAAAAAGAAACCTCAACCCTAGGAGTTGCAACTATAAGTTGCGTTCTTGCCTCAGTACCACTATGAACTATAGACTAGGCAACATCAGATAATTCTCTACAAACTAAAATTAAAAGATGATCCAATGCATCTTTGAGTATTAAATAAGAAATAAAACCTGGTGGAGCCCCCTAGCCTGTCGATAGCTAGGGTGGAATAATCTCTAGATCTGAAGTGAGAATAGGACCTAGGGAAGATGGCCCATACTGGACCCTAGATGGGGATACAACAAGCAATTGTCCATGACCTCTAGGTCATACGTGAATAGAAGTAGGATCCCTAGGCTCAGTTCGGGACTGTCGTATCATGTATTTGTAGCACGTGTCGTGGCCATCTACAAAAGAGTTATGTCAAGGGAATACTTATACAAACCAACTCAAAATTTTAGCAGAAAGTGAGTGAAAGAAGTGATAAACTCCAAAGAATTTCCTATATCCTCCCGAAGAAAGAAAATGAACGTCATTGTTCCGATTCATAGGACTCTACTAGGCACTTGCTCTTGTACCAACAATACATGTGTAATCTAGGCTCTGGTACAAATTTGTCAAGACCCAATTTATAAGTTATAATTGCACCTAATAAATCTCTCTAGTAAGTAAGCCAAACCCTAACCCCAAAGATAATATAATAGGGTAATTTGTTAGGTAATGCCCATCATGGGTTGAATTTAAGTACATAATTTATAAATAAACCAAGGGTTCTAAATAGATACAACTAGTCAATACAAAATACCATCCTATGACCTGGTAGAGCTAGTACAAGAGCATCTAATAACAATAATACAAATTTAAATTTTCAAAGATAGTCAATACATTTGTCTTAAAACAAAAGACTAAATATAAAGATAGAGGGAAATGGGCACTCAAACTCTAAGGGCTTACCCTATCTCCAAAAATCAATCACCGTATGAACGATGATAAACAATAGCAACTAGAACTCTAATATGTACCAAAAATGTAAAAAGGTATGGCATGAGTACCAAAAAATGGGCACTTAGTAGGCATCATCAGTCGACTAAGGTAAATCATGATTTAACTATGATAAAATGCAAGATAACATAACTAAGTAAAGATACAAGAACGAACCTGAATGATCTCCAACATTTGTGTACATAATGAGTAATTAAACTGGACTAACAATATAATGTAAGGCATCAACACATGTCAATGATCACTTAAACATAAATACTAAACAATTCATAACAATACCGTATCATAAAGCATAAGAAAAACAAGCATAACTACAAAATTGGCTCCCATGCGCCAATTGATACAGGAAAGTAATAATCCAACACAGACTCCCACACACTTATAGGGTACTCTAAAGGTTATATTAAAGTAATCAACTAATATTATAACTAACCTCATTATTATTTGACCATCAATTCACAATTATAATCAATTGGTCATTTACCAATAATTCACAATGTACCCATATTCCATAATTACCAACATATAGCAACCTTATCATCGTTACTCACCAGTCACCAAAATTTATCTAACCATCTCTTAATAACTAATTAATTTACTAACTAGTCATCATATGACCTCTATCCTCATTTGAACAACTATTCACCACATAACCACCAATCACCATTTATTAGGTAACCATCATTTATAAACTAACATCATTTACTAACTAATTATATTTTACCAACTAATGCTTATTATAAGTATTCATTATTATGCATTTAAACAATATCCACCACTATTCCATATCTAGCATTACTAATAATTTATACCATTTTATAAATATTTAACACTTCCGGGTTATAATTGACATTTCTAATATAAATATCATACCTAAACTAGGTATATATATGTGTGTGTGTATATATAATAGCCATACATAGGGTATAGACAGACTCAAACTGGTAGATGTACAAATAGGAAGATCCATAATCATCCTTCGGCCTTATCGGGCATTAATATAGCATCATAATCATCCTCCAATGTTAATGGGTATTAATATGTCATAAAAATCATCCTCTCCTATTGTAAGGTATCAATATATCATCATAATCATCCTCTGGCCTTGCCAGGTATAAATATATCATCATAACCCTCCTTCATCCTTACCTGGAATGAATATGCTTTCATAATCATCCTCTGACCTTGTCAGGTATCAATATATCATCATAATCATTCTCTAGCCTTGAACGGTATGAATATATATATAATCACAATATAAAGACTCAAACTGGTAGCCACATCATCATAGTCGATGGCAAAATCAATAGTACAACTAATCATAAAAATAAAGCATCATGATTTCAAACCTAATTAATAGAATAACTTCCTACATAATTAATAAGCATGACTTCTAAAATATTTCATGGAATAATTACTAATATCATCTATTGGGAGGTTTTCTAGCATGGTTACTAGCATAATTTCTTAGCATGAGCATAACAATAAGCAATATCATATACAATGACTTATCAATAACATAGGTAATGGCTTAACATTCATTATCATAAAGGACTGTTTAAAAAGCATGCATAATAGTTTATCATGGGCTTACCAAAAAGTTATTTAACATAACCAACAATTTATTATCTTATAATCAATGTCCCACCATAATATATTCGACAATCTAATCAACTAGTTTATGAGAATTTCTTCAAAATCATGATCACCATGACCATCATATTCTAAGATTCCTCAATATTGATTCAAAGGGCACTCTTTAGGTATTCAATAAGTATATAGCAATATAAAGAGAACTAATCATCAATCTTAACTTAAGGTGGGTAAAAGGGCCCACTTTTAAATCCTCAAAATACATTCTAAGTCAAATTCTTCCTTGGAATAGGCTAAAGTATCTAAATCCACTCATAGATGTATATCAATCCACAACAAGCCCTAAAGTAGAGATTCTACCCAAGTACTTTAATTAAGTTGAATGGAAACTATGCCAACCTTCCATAGTGTAAACAACTAAAGCCAAATTTACCTAAGCACTATTAAATAGAGTATTTTACTTAATTTAGAGCAAACTAACGCATTCTTATGCTTAATATGAGTAATGAAGTTCGATTCTCCTAAGGCATAAAGAACAAGCTAAGCAATTCAACTCTACAGTTTCAATTTAGCCTAGACGGTCCAACTAACCCAAGTCAGGCATTTTATCAGTCAAACACCTAAACCAATCCCTAATCTAAGAAGATAGCATAAACATAATACAGCATAGCTCAATCTAACAAGGGATAAAACTAGCTTACCTCGATGCTATTAAGAGAGGGGTGAAAAATGGCAAAAATTGAGGACTAAGGGGCTCTTTTATACCCATTCTCGGACTCGAGAGTCACTATCATGATCTCGATGCTTGCGATCGTAGCACCACTCATTTGTAAGTCAAGATGAAATCGTAACACAACATATATGATCACATCATATCATCTGAAAGGTATGTCATGATCGAGGTCTAAAGTGCCTCTATCGCAATGCACCAAAAACCTGAAGCATAAGATTTTCCAAGTCCAAAAATGAACTCAACCTGGTGCTCTTGATTTGTTCAAAAACTAGTATACAAAATCAAATAATGTAACCATACCAAATTCGGCATTCCTAATGTTATAGTGCACTTTTATTTTTCATCTAAGGCAATTTTGACCAAATATAGGTTCCACAGCTATATTTTATTTACTTAACTTTTCGACCAATAGGTCAAAATGAGCTCGGGTGCCTCAGGACCCAAACCTAAGGTCTACCTAGCCTTAAATTGGCATTATAGAGCTATTGAAGTAGCTAGAATTTGCTTATGAGATTATTTTACTAAAATTTTTGTCTGATGGACATTTGAAATCATTAAAGACTTCTAAAAAGGAAATAGGCTCTAAAAACGAATGAACTACCCAATAACTAAATTGTCAGTCCTAGTAAGTCATAAATTACTTGGAGCAGCTATAGTAAAGCTCTAACAGCCATAAATAAGCTAAAAATGGAAAATAACCTAAAGGGTCATTATAGGTTGTTTTTTGTTACACATACTTCACTTAAGCATATTTTTCGGTACTCATACTTCACTTAAGCATATTTTTTTGATACAGTTCTTAGTATGAGCTATTGTCGTTGATTATTCATTTAGGCTTGCTTTTTAGGATTTAGAGATAGGGTGAGATTTTAGAGTCAGAGCTAATCCTCTTTCCTTCTGCTATTTTTCAAATAGTCTTTACTTTTTAGAGACTACCTATGTATTTGGTACTATTTGGTACTCTTTTTTTTTGGATTTAGTAGCTCTTGTACTGACTTTACCATGTCTGGGATACTCTTTTTGCACGTTTTGTTTTTCCCTATCTTTAAGTACTTTCATGCTTATATAATACTATTTAATTTTCTACTTGCATGTCTAAAGTTGCCCATTACTTCTTTTTCTAGGCTAAGGTTTGTCTTGCCTACTAGTGGGTTGAAGTAGGTGCCATCATGACTAGAGAAATTAAGTCGTTTCTACACCCAGGCCCTAGAATATAAGAGTAAGAGAAAAGGAAAGGATGGCATGGTGAGTGAAGAGCAATCCTAAAAGAAGAAAAAAGAAGAAATAAAGATACTACGAAGAAAGTGGTTGGTAAAACAAGAAATCCTCCAAGTTGTATGTGTCAAAGATGGGTGAGAGAGTAAAGGGAGCCTGGAGCTCTATAGCTATTATGATCATGACTAATGTTGTTACTATTATTGATGATAGGGGTGGGATATTAGCAATTTCCCCTTGAAAGTTGCACTATTGAGTATATCGGCCACTACTAGCACCACGAGACCCAAGACTTGGGTTACTACTATGACCCCGATAGTTGGAGAGCATGGAGGGTTTGTATCTGTGAACCCCATTGATCAGTCTATGATAGGTGCTTTGTGAACCATAGGTATATCCCTATCTGATGCTTTACCTTTTAATCTTTTGTCCATTATGGATATTACATGAATTCTTAGCTTGATGTGGGGTAAAATTTGAGGGTTTTTGTTGCCATATATATTTTCCCTTAGATGATTTATCAAGTTAAACTTAAATATTTAGGATTTTAATTCTATCAAGTTATGTTTATGCATATAATATGAGATGCAATGACTGTGATGATATGCCCGAGGTTTTTGCACAACCTCTGTATACACCTTCAGAGTTATACTCCCGAGGTAGAACCCATGGGGAGTTCACGACCCATATACAGTCCAATATCCAATACCATTTCGATATCACACCTTTCCTCCAACACATACATCGGCAGAGGATTTTTAAAGATGTCATATTTTGTGTAAGAAAAAACCAGTGTTTCTACTATTTTCACAATTGTACTAATGTCTCATGAATGTATATGATATATGGATGTAAAGCTCAAAACTAACAAGAATGAGAATAGAAAAATCCAACCAATATACAAACCATGTGAGCAAAAATCCACTCAATATGCCAACCATCCATGAATATAACATAATCCATATTTCAATCGAGTAAAATACATAACAATAAGCTACTAATACCACATAATTTACAATTTAGGCATTTTCACAGAAAATATACTATCAAATAAACATACATAAGGCCAACCACATCATATAAGACCCCACATGGACACACATCGCAAATAAAGTCTCAAAACCACCAATAGAAATAACATATGGCCCTATACAAACATAAGACAATAATAAAAACATTTTATAATTAGTTTCCATACCCATAACATGATTCTACACCAATATTAACTATCCATCCCATTTTGAAGAAAGTTAATATATAACCTAACTCAAATGGCAGAATCTCAATAAAAAAATGCAATTATGAAGCCTTCTTTCATTACCCGATTTACAAGTCATGATGGCAACCACCTTATCCTGTAAGTAGGTAAGCCTAACCATAACTCGAAGATATTTGCAATAGGTTAACATGGTGGAAAATTCCCTATAAGAGGCAAAAATAAATAATTGCAACTTATAAATAAGCAATGTAATGGAGATAGACAAGAAGGTAACCATAACACATATAACCATCCCACAACTTAGTAGAGCCAGTACAAGAGCTACTATAAATATAACTCAAGTTCTAAAATAGCCCATACAATCTCTCTCAAAACAAAAGACTCAACATAAATATTAAACAGGGGAGTGGGCAACTCTGACTTCAAGAGATCACCCTATCTATGAAATCCAACACAGCACAATCAACATATCAACGGTCGCAACTAGTACTAAGATCTTCACCAAAAAGGTACAAAAGTATAGTACTAGTACCACAACCATTGGTAATCAGTAGACATTCTCATCCTCCTAAACTAAATCATGATATAAATACGATAAATGTAAGATAGCATAAGTAAATCTAAAGAGGCAAACCTGAACAACTCTAATATCACAGTGCAGAACTAAGTAAATAACAGAAATAATAATATAACATAAAGAATCAAACACATGCAATAATAACTATAAAATTTGCCCCCATAAGCCAATAAGTTTGGAAAAATAAATAACCCAATGTAGGCACTCATAGACCTGGAGGGTACAATCAAGTAAAACATAAACTGAACGACCATCATTTATAAACTTTCATTATACGACTAGAATCCATCCAACTCATGCCACACTATAAAAATTTCCTATTTCCAAACTTAAACCAATATCCATATTATCCATATATCATACTCTTTCATAAACCTTAAATAGGTATCATATAATCAATATCGTACGTAACAGCTGGGGTCGAAATGGTACATGCATCATTAATTTCACAATTATTATCCAAACACAAACTGGTATATATCATCAAGATCATAATCATTATATGGACTCAAACTGGTATATATATTATTAATATAATAAATATTATCTAGAATCAAATAGTTATATATATCATCAATATCATAATTATCACCACTATTGGGTTTTACCATATTTAACAATAACTCCCAATAGCAAACCATCATTTCCATTAGGTCTCGGGCATCATCAAGCCTAATATTAAGCATTTCAACACATATCACAAGCATATAAAAGTCAAACAAGTTATCTTAAGTCTTGTCCTAAGGCAGGCCAAAAGGGCCCACATTTAATCCCCGAAATTCATTTTAAGGAAATTCTACCCTGGACTAGACTAAGGTATCTAATTCCACTTTTAGATGTTAAACCAACCTTAATTAGCCGTAAGATAGAAGTTCTACTTAAGAACTAAGCAATTAAACCAAATACACCTAAGTTAAGGTTTCTGATTAACCTAAATGTTCAAACTAACCCAAGCATTGCTAATTCAACAACAATACCTAAAACCCAACCCAAATCTAACACGATATCATAAGCATTCTATGAACTTGATCAATCTATAAGTAGGGTGAAGCCTAGCCCACCTATACACCAAAGAAAGCTTGAAGAACTCACTAAATCACCTACTTTCCCTTCTGATAAGCTTTCGTAAGATGCAATGTTATAAAAATCACATTCTATTAATCAACACAACGATGATACCTATGTTGCACTATTGTGCTTTGGATAAAAAAATCACCTAAAATCTCATGTGGGTCCTACTTATGGAAATCGTGTTTCCAAAGCAAACCCAACATTCTTCTTTGCTCAAGGAGTAATTAAACTAAAAATAGGGGAAATTCGAGCTATGTTTGTGCTAAAATCATGACACAAAGTTTCAGGAATTGTCAACAAGAAAAAAGAAAATCCACCATGAATGAGAAGGAATCTTACCACAAATTCAATGGAAAATCACGAAACAATCATTATCCAAGCTCCCCAAACAACCCACAAGCTCTAATCCTTAGCTTTCTCAATACATATGATTTAACTCTATTGGAAAACGGTATAGTGATGAGTGATGAATTTACTACGCATTTACATTCAACATTTATGCACACTATAATGATTTGAATGTATAAATAAGACATATGTGTGATTAAATGCACTAATATCCATATTTTACAGGCATACAGGTTATGAGATAGAGAAATATGGACTTGAGCTAAAAAAGGATCAAAAGAGAGAAAAAAAATTCGGATAGAAGACCTAAAGTAGAAACAAGCCTCAGTTACAGCGATCGCGGCCTGAGAACTGCGATCCCAATTAGTCAAATAGGTCAAAAGGCCACAATCACAGTGTCCTTACTATAGTCATAATACTGCTATCGTGGTGAAACTTCTCTAAAGTGTAGATTTGGCTTCTTCCATGGAAGATTTATTTGAGTTTAAAGTGTGGTTTGTCCTCTCTTTATTTTACATGAATAACTTCGAGGGAAATCTTTGTATATTTGTGCTCATTATCTTTATGATTTTATAGATCTACCTCTTGGGGTTATGCTTGATTAGGGTAAAAGAGTGTGTGGGTTGTGATGGTTAGCTTCAATTATTAGTTCATGTTTTTGGGTTTTACAAATGGCTTTATTGTAAAATGGAATTTGTTGGAGAAAACCTCAAATTTCCTAAATCCCCAAATCATTCTTGAAAGAGAGATATGGGTAATCCAGATCCTATATTATCCTAGAAAGAGGAACGTAAGTGACATGAGAATTTGTGAACAATTCAATAGATAATAGTTATTCCCCTCTTATTCTCTTAGAAATAAGGATAAATTATGGAGTAGTTATATCATAGGACATCATCCTAAAAATAGGGATGCCAATTGAGGTTTTGGGTGAGATTATTGGAAACACCCTTGAGGAATTTGAAAGAATCCATGGGTGACATTTTGATGTTAGGTCGAAACCTCTAACCTATTTTAGTGACTCATACATTAATTTGAATTGGATGCTACTTTCACATATCCGCATAGACTAATTTGCCCCTAGGAAAGTATAACCCTGACACCCTTTCCTAATTATTACTCTTTAATTTATTTTATCCTCGAATTAGTCCCTTTGAAGACTAACAACTGCTTTTACACTCAAACACATTGAAAACCCCCAAACTATTTTGGACCATGGATTTGAATTTAGGAGGTAATTCTCATTTCAAACCTACTCTATCACCAATCACATTGTTCCTCGTGGATTCACCCCTAACTCTTAGTTGGGTAAATATATTGACAATGATCGACTTGCACTTAAATTAACATGTAAGTTGAGCATTATCATGAAGAATGGACAAATATGGGCCAAAAGTGAATATTTATACCCTTTCCAAGTATTCAGGTATCGCATTGCGACCCGACCCTTGTGATAACCACATATGGTGGCTATATATGCAAGTTGCAATTGAGACATAGCACCATGATCGTGGCACATAGTTCCTGCCAAAGGTATCACAATCACTACCCCTGGCATCGCTATGGGCGATTATACCTGACACAACTGAGACTTTGAATTTTCTAAGTAAGCCCTCGAGATTCATCTAGAATCCTGTACATGCAAATGGACTAAGCTTCTTGATCAAATTCAATTTTCTGGACTTAGTAGCATAGTCCAAATTTGCATCCAAGGTAGTTTTATAAAAAGTGGGTCCCATACCCAATTTCTATTTTCTTTACTTTTCAACTAATAGGTAAAAATAATCCCAGGTTACTCGGGACCAAAACCAAGTTCCACCTAGCCTAAATTTTACATTTCGGAGAAGTTGGAACAGTCAAAATTGACAAATAAGGTTGTTTAGCTGAAGTTTTATCCTTGTGGCCATTTAGAACTAGTGAAGACTTCAAAAGAGGGAATTAACGCTAGATACCAAACATACTGCTCGGTGATCAAACTATCAGTCCCAGCAAGTCATAAATGTCTTCGGCAGCTATGGAACAACTCTAATGGCAAAAAATAAGTGGAAATACAGAAAATAACCTAAAGGGTCATTACAATATCCACTACTCAAAAGGACTTTAGTTCGCAAAAGTCAAGGATTAGGATGTACCTAAAGTCTCAAACAGGTAAAGATATTGGGTCCGCATCTTACTCTCAATCTCCCAAGTGGCCTTCTCCACTAGGAGGAACCTTCACTAAACCATAACTACCAGAATCTCCCTAGTGGACAACCGTCTGACATCGCTATAAAGAATGAGCATGAGCTTTTCCACGAAGGTCAACCACCATCCAACTGAACTAAAACTCATTTAAGCATATAAGATAGATCAGGAATGTATCGCCGCAGGAGTGAACCATGGAAAACCAAATGGAAAACATCAAAATTTGGAGGTAAGGCAAAATTATAAGCCACCTTACCAATTGTACGATAAATCTCGAAGGGTCTAATATATCTAATGTTGAGCTTTCCTTTCCACCCCAACCTCATCACACCCTTCATTGGCAATACACAAAGGAATATCCGATCACCAACTCCAAATCTCAAGGCACAAAGTCTATGGTCTGCATAAGCCTTATGCCTACGTTGAGCTGCTCTAAACATTTCCTGAATTACCTTGACTCTATCCAACAAAACCTAAAGCAAATCAGTACCACGAGGTCTAACCTCCGAAGTCTTAAGCCATCCAATCAGGGAATGACATCGCCTACTATATAAAGCCTCAAAGGGCGCCATTATAATACATGAAGATAACTTCTATTAGATGAAAATTCTGCAAAGGCTAAGTGCTCCTCCTACTAACCCACTAAAATCTATAATACAAGCTTGAAGCGTATCCCCGAGAACATAACTAGTCCTTTCTAACTGGCAATCATTCGAGAGATAAAAGGTTGTACTGAGATCACCATAAGTACCCAACTCCTCCTGAAAAAGCTCTCAAAAATCTAGAAGTTAACACAGAACCATGGTCTAAAATGATAGCTATAGTCATACCTTGCAAATGGACTATCTCACGGACATAGACACAGGTTTACCTCTTTGCACTGAAGGAGATCTAAATAGGAATAAAATGTGTCGTCTTGGTGAACCAATCCATAATGACCTAAATGAAATTGGATACATGATAAGTCTGAGGTAAACTACAAACAAAGTCCATGGTAATCTGATCCCACATCCACTCGGGAATAGGTAACTCTAAACCAATCCACTAGGTCGTTGATGCTCGACCTTCACCTACTTAGAACAAAGGCAACGAGCTACAAAGTTTTTCATGCCACTCCACCAATAATGCTGTCTCAAATCTCCATACATCTTAGTTGTACCCAGATGAATGGAATATCTAGAGCTATGAGCCTCGTGCAAAACAATTGAATAAAATCATCAATCCTTGGAACACAAATATTGCTATCAAATCTCAAGACATCTTTAAAATCTAAGGTAGCACTCTTGGACTCACCACTCAACACCTAATAACGGAGAATGTAAAGCCTATTATACTTAAGCTGACGATCCTAAATCTTCTCAAATAGTGAGGACCTAGCCTCAATAATAGCAAGAATCCTCCTAGGGTTTGAAATATCAAGTCTAATGATTAAGTGGGCTAAGGAATGAATGTCCCATGACAACGCCCTCTAAGAAACTAAAATACAAGACTAGATACTCATACTCATTGTCGTTCAGCTTAAAACATCTACTACCACATTCGCCATGGCCATATAATACAGAATGGAAATATCATAGTCCTTAAGAAACTCTATCAATCTATGCTACCTAGCATTTATTTCTATCTGGGACATTGGATGTTGAAAAAAATGATGATCTATGAAAATATCATAATGCACACCGTAGAGATAATGCCTTTAAATCATAAGTGCAAAAACTACTGTCGACAAACCAGATCATGAGCGGGATACTTGCGCTCATACACCTTAAGCTTCCTCGAAGCATAAGCAGTAACAAGTCCCTATTGTATCAATACACAACCCAAGCCAACACCAAAAGAATCAAATACACGATGAATCCCTTACCCTTAACACGAAGAGCCAAATTAGGAGCCGATGTAAGGAACTCTTTGAGATTACCAAAGATCAACTCACACTTTACACTCTTCAGACCAATATAAAGGAACTTCATTTTGAGAAAATATGGTCATTGATGTTTAAATAGTATCAAAACCCTCAACAAACCATCTATAATAACCAGCCAAGCCAAAGAAGCTATGAACCTCAATTGAAGATATAGGCCTGGCCCAATCATGAATACTCAATCTTTACCGGGTCTACCATAATCCTATCCTTAGACACCACATGCCCAAGAAATGTCACCGACTCATGCCAAAACTCGCACTTGTAGATCTTGGCAAAGAGAACATGATCTCTTACAGTCCGGAGCATAATCCTCAATTTTTATGCATGCTCCTCTCTATTCCTCGAATACACAAGGATGTTGTCGATGAACGCGATCAAGAAGGGATAAAAATAAGGTTAGAACACTCGGTTCATCAAATCCAGAAATGCAGTTGGGGTATTAGTCAACCTAAAAGACATCACTAAGACTCATAATGGCCATGATGGGTTCTAAAAGTTGTCTTCAAGATATCCTCGGCCTGTATCTCAATGATTGTAACCAAAGAACAAATCAATCTTGGAAACATTGTTTTACCCTAAAGTTATTACAAAAATCATCGATGTGAGGCATAGGATATGGTTCTACACCGTCACCTTATTAAGATAACTATAATTAATATATTGTCCATCATTCTTATTCACAAAAAACGTTGGAGCTCCCGAAGGAGACACACTCAGTCTAATTAAAACCTTACCAATAAAGCCCTAAAATAGATAGTTCAGCTCCTTAAGTTCGATAAGAGCCATATGGTAAGGTGCCATAGAATTTG
Organism: Capsicum annuum; assembly: GCF_002878395.1. NCBI lineage: Eukaryota > Viridiplantae > Streptophyta > Magnoliopsida > Solanales > Solanaceae > Capsicum > Capsicum annuum. The sequence continues at coordinate 80,043,986 of NC_061118.1, read as the reverse complement.
GAATGGTGCTAGGGTCAAGATCAGTAAAAAACTCAATCTCATAGGCAGGAGGTATACCAGGTAGATTGGTAGGGAAAACATCTGGTAACTCACAAACTATAGGGACATAATCAAGTGGAAAACTCTCTGTACTAACATCATGAATGCGAGATAGGACTCACCACCCCTCAAAATAAGTCTCCCAACACGCATATAAGAAGGAATACCGGTTGGCTCATGGCTAATCGCTCCCTTCCAAACGACTGGGGTAAGCCAAGCATGGCTACGGTAATGATTAGGGCAAAACAATCCATGACCTTATGATAGTGGGATAACTAGTCCACGCCCAGAATCAGATAAAATTCAACCATGTCTAATTAAAAAAGATTAGCGCGAATATCAATATCACTAACCATCACAACATAGGTTCTAAACACCCAATACACTACTAAAGAATCACCCACGGGAGTAGATACACCGAATAGCATAGATATTAAATCGAAATATAACTCTAATCAAGAAGCAAAATAAGAAGACACCAAAGAATAATTGGATCCTTAATAATATAAAGCAAAGGCTAACTGACAACACACAAAAATCATACCTGTGACAACAACATCTAAAGACTCAGCCTTGGGGCTAGCTGGTACTGCATACAACTAACCATGCCCACCACATAGCTTGGCTCTTGACCGATCTCCCACCCTACTTTCCTGAAAACCTCCATGAACACCCTAGGTACCACCCCTATGACCATGCATACCATCTCTATATGAGGGATAAATTACTCTAGTATGGGGAACACTCTAAGCTAAAGCCACAATCACCCCATGAATAGAGATCTCTCGCGAATAATAACCAAAGCCTCTACAACTATAATATGTAATATATATTGAAAGAGAACAAGAAGATCTTGCTGACCCGGACTAATCACCATAACTAGAATAACTATGGGATGAACTACTCAAAGGTAGACCACCACCTAAACCATGGCGATTACTCACACTAGACTGACCTTCATCAGTAATCTGGAGCATTGCTTTAATGGGCCTACTGGATGAATCTGAGGTTGATATGGCTGATATAATGTCGAGCTACCAAGTCAAACTAAAAAGTAGTGTAGTTCACACCACAAGACTTAACTAGGCCTAAATTACGAAGCCTATCCTTACAAGAAACCAAAAACATATATGCATCCTCACCCGATACACTAGAAAACCTAGGCAGAGCTAAATCTTAATAATCTACCCAAAATTTTTTGCTCTTCAACATACATAGCAGGTTAGGCAACGATCGACTGAGCAAATACCAGCATAGGAGGAACCTCAACTCTGGGACTCACAACTATAGGTTGTTCCCATGCCTCAGTACTACTTTGATTTGTAGATTCTACACCATTAGACAGTGCACCACCAACCAACCCCAAAAGTTAAACCAAAGCATCCCTGGGCATTAAAGCAGAAATAAACCCCGATAAAGCCTGGGCTAGTCACTAGGCCCATTATTTGCTGAGGTAAAAGAACCTCTGTATTAGGAGCAAGAATAAGGTCTGGTAAAGCTCCTTTATCCTTGCCTCTAGCTGCAGATACATCTTAAGGTTGTCCCAGACCTTTATGTTTTCCATGAAAAGTGATAGGATCCCTAGACTTAATCTCGATACCCCTAACTTATGTAGTTGTAGCACGTGTCATAGCCATCTGTGAATTAGTAAAGTCAAAGGAATATTCAATAAAACAACTCAGAATCTTAGCACAAAATAAGTGAAAGAGTGAAGAACTCCCAAGTATGTCTTATAGCCACCCAAAGATAGGAAACGGATGCCATTGTTTTGATCTGTAAGACTCTAATAAACACTTGCTCTTGTACCAACTATACTTTGATACAAATTTGCCATGATCAGATTTATGAGGCATGATGTAACTCACTATATCCAGCTAGTAGGTAAGCCGAACTATAACCAGAAGCTATTTGCAATGGTTTAATTTGGTGGAAATTTCCAATAAAAGGTAAAAATAGAAAATTGGAACATATAAATAACAATAGAGATAAACAAGAAGGTAACAATAACATAGATAACAATTCATGACCTAGTAGCGCCAGTACAAGAGCTACTACAAATACAACTCAAGTTATAAAATAGTCAATAGAATTTGTCTAAAAAAAATAACAAACATAAATAAGATAGAGGGAAATGGACAACTCTAACTCCAAGAGCTCACCCTATCTCCAGAATGAAACACAGCACGATCGATGAATCAACAGGGGCAACTAGTACTCAAATCTACACCAAAAAGGTGTAGAAGTATAGTATGGGAACTAAAACCATAGGTACTCAGTAGGTATCACCGCCCAACTAAGCTAAATCATGATAAAAATGTAATAAAATGCTAGATAACATAACTAAGTCAATGTAAAGAGGCGAACCTGATTAACTGCAATATCACTATGCTGAAATAAGTAATTAACCAATACAATAAAATATCATAAAGAGTCAAACACATGCAATTATAAGTACATAATTGGCCCCCATAAGCAAAAAGAAAGTGGAAAAAGGTAAATAACCTAATGTAGGACCCCATAAGATTGAGGGTATGATCAAGTAAACCATAAATAGAACCACCATCATTTACCAACTTTAATTATTTGACTAGAATCCATCCAAGCCATTCCATATTATATCAATTTACCATTTCCAAACTTTAACCAATATCCACAATGTCCATTTATCATACTTCTTTATCGGGCTTGAGTCAGTATCATATAATTAATATCATAAGTAATAGCCAAACTCGAATAGGTAAATATATCATCCATGTCATAATCATTATCTAGACTCAAATCACTACGTATATCATCAATATGATAATCATTATCCAAACTCAAATAGGTAATATATAATCAATATCATAATCATTATCTAGACTCAAATCGGTGTATATATTTTCACCATCATAATTATTACATAGACTTGACTAGTATATATATTTTCAATATGATAATCATTATCAATGCCACTACGCTTTACCGTATTTAGCACTAGCTCCCAATATGAAACCATCATGTCCATTAAGTCTCTAGCTTCATCAAGCTTCATATTAAGAATTTCAAGGTAAATCACAAGTTTATAAAGGTCAAACAATTTATCTCAAGTCTTGGCCTAAGGCAAGCCAAAAGGGCCTACTTTTAATCCCCAGAATCCATTTTAATGAAATTCTAACCTGAAATAGACTAGGGAATCTAATTCCACTTTTATATGTTAAATAATCCTCAATTATCCCTAAGATAGAAGGTATACTAATGAACAAAGCAACTAAACCAAACATACTTATGTTAAGGTTTTGGGTAAACATTTAAGTTCCAAATAACCGAAGCATTGAAAATTCATTACCAATACCTAAAACCCATCCCAAATCTAACATGATACTATAAAAATACTATGAACTAGATAAATCTAAAAGGATGTTGAAGCCTAGCCTACTTAGATGCTGATGAAAGCTCGAAGAATCCACTATATCACTGACTTTCCATTCTGAGACCTTTCATAAGATGCAGTGCTATCAAAATCACAATCTATTCATCAATACAAGAAAGATTATAATCATATTGCACTATTATGCTTCGGGTCCAAATATCTCCATAAATCTCATGTGGGCCACACTTGTAGAAATTCGGGCTATATTGGTGATAAAATCAAGACACCATGTTTTAGGGATTTAGAACAAGAAATAAGAAAATACACCATGAATGTGAAGGAAAATTAGCTCAAATTCAAAAAAAAAATCATGAAACAATCGTTATCCAAGCTCCAAAAATCACCTACAAGCTCTAATCCTATGTTTTCTCAATACTTAAGAATTTAATTCTCTTGCGAATGGGAAAAATGAATAAAAGGAGAATATTTATACCATTCCCAAGTGTTCAGATATCATAACCATGACCGAACCCTTGCGATCGCCACATATGGTGGCTTTTAATATAAGTTGCTATCATAACATGGCACCGTGATTGTGGTATTTGGCATCTGCCAAGGGTATCGCGATTGCGACCCCTTGCATCTCTATTGGCGATTACACCAGATACAGTTGAGACTTGAATTTTCCAAGTCTTCGCTAAGCCCTTAAGATTTATCCTGAATCCCATACATGCAAACGGACTACTCTACCCTATCAAATTTGACATTTTAAACTCAATGACATAGTTAAAATCTCTATTCGAGGTTGTTTTGATAAAAAAAGGGGTCCCATACCCAATTTCCACTTTCATTACTTTCCAACGAATAGGTCTAAATGAGCTCGGGTGCCTCGGGACCCAAACTAAGAGTTTACCTCTCCTAAAATCATCATTCTTGAGGTGTTAGAAAAGTCAGAATTGGCATACAAAGTCATTTGATAGATGTTTTTGCCTGATGACCTTTTGGAATAAGTGAATACTTCAAAATAAGAAATTGGCTCTAGAAACCAAACAAACTACCTAGTGACCAAACTATCAGTGCCAACAAGTTATAAATGACTTAGGGAAGCTATGGAAAAGCCCTAACAATGAAAATAAATAGAAATACAAAAAAATAAAGTGATGGATCGTTACACCTTCCCCTTACGAACAGCCTCCAAATCAACTAAAATATAAATATATAGAATTTACACGTCAAAAGGAAGCCAATGATACCTATATTTCCTATTATTAAATCAGGGTCAAAATGGACCCATAAAGAGTTTTTGAATAAAGCAAGTAAAATTATAATTTTATTTTAGAAACATATTTCCCTTACTTGTAGGAGACTACAACTGATAATCCTTGCAAAAATAAGTTTAAAAGAAGGTTCATATCACAGATAAACCATGTTCAAGCTTTATATCTGCAAAAACACCTTACACCTATTTTGAAATAAAAACTTAGAAGTTGTTTTGAAGATGAAATCGGGAGAAAAAATAATAATTATAAGATAAAAAACTTACCCATGGAAGAAATCTCAAAAAAACCCTTTGGAATCATCCAAATTAGAGCTCCTAATCTCCAAAATATGTGAAAATGTGTTTTGATTATCAACATGGATAGAATTTGCCAATAACTAAATACAATTTCTTAGTAAATTAGATAAATAGAGTTATAAATTAATAGAAAATGATCATGTGTAAAAAAATGCATCAAAAACATACAAATTAGTGATTTCTAGCTCTAAAATGTCAAAAATATGAAATGAGGTTGATTTTTACCTTAACATCAGCGATGGCTGCAAAAGCGGTCGACTGACCACATTAGCGCCAGCACAAGCACCAACAACCTTAAAACTTATTTTTAACCCCCAAATCTTATTCGAAACCAAATGAACATGGTCCATTAATGAAATTTTATTGTAAAACTCATTTTGGATCCAATGGAATCACCAAATTATTAAAAATTCATTATCGCAAAATTGACACCCAAGATCCTATTTACACTATTTCCATACCAAGGTCAAAATTAGATACAAATCGTAAAATCCTGCCAGCCATGTTACCACCCTAAAATTGATATTTTGGATGTACTAGTGCAGTCTATTTTGTAATCCGATGCACTGATCAATAAATGTTGATCAAAGTCAACTATAAAGCCTTTATAACTATGAAAAACATAATCTCACAAAAATCACAATGAAGTGCATTGGGAATAGTGTCAATAATCCCCACATCTCAAAATACCACACTACAACCACAAGGAGGGGTAAAATAGCCAAATAATAAAGAAATGAATAATTCACATAAATCTCCAAAAATTAGGTCATTACATCATCCACTACTAAGAATCTAGTTCCTCCTCGAACTAAAGACATGAGAAGTACTTGAATCAATAAAAAAACTCAAGATAACTACCAGGTATATCATACTCAAACTCCAAAGTAGTCTTATCTATAGTTTGATGACTCTACTAGACCTTAAAGACTAGGAGTACTCTAGAACGCAAGCATCTCACATCCCTAGCTTAAATGGAGACATGCTCCACAACAAGAGACAATTGCTCATCTAATACAGAATGTAACATCGAAGCAAGAAATATGAAAAACTAGAAGAACAACTAATAAATCTATGGGCAATGCTAACTCATAAGTTACATCCTATCACGATCGAAAACAAGTGCTAATTGTGATAATTATCTTAAGACAACCATGATAAGGAGACCATCGCCTTAGCCTAACATCCATAACACACAAAGAGAATATAGTAGAAGCCAACCAAACATAATAGCAAGAAGATAGATAAATCCAACAAGACTTCTAAGAGTCAAAACAACCATTCGACCCACACTTATCCACAAAGACCTCAGAAAACTAAGATACCAAACAAGGTCGGTACATGCCCCTGACCATGACAAAATAAAACTCACAATTTCCAAACTGTTTAAAGAAACCTAATGAAATGGTAAATCTTTCTGAATAATGGAGGCTCACAATTTTACAACAACCCAATCATATCTCCACAACATAACATTCCATAGGAGTAACAAAAGAAATCTAAGACCCTAAATTATGAAATGATGCAACTTGTAGGGATGTTTAGTGGTATAAGCACTAACATGTAACTTAGGGAAACTGATAAAATAATGCCATATCCCAAATCAGTCAAACCACATGAACGCATTAATATATACATATAAAGGATATCAGGATAGGGTAAAGGATCATGAACATGAAAGTATAAAACCATTAACCTGGACTACATAGCTCTATCTGTCCTAAAGGAACGAAAGGCTATATGGGTTTACCTCACCCTGCTAAAAGGGCCCCAGTGCGTGTTAGCCGCACAAACCGAAGAAACTCAAATGATGGATAGAGACATCAAGGCTCAAACCATATAAAAATATAATGTGTGAATGAAGTAGACATTTATACCTCTATTTCATAAAATGTGGTTTCCAGTATTGCCTCCCTCGGGACATCCACCTTCACAGCTAGCTACATAACCCTCTTTAACCTAAAATTAAAAACATTTGCACATATTTCTAATTGATAAACCAAGAGTCATTTATTTGGGAATTGACCATTTACTATCGTCATACCAATAATACTTGCAAGCTTGTATAATCATGCCAATTAAATTTGTTTAACAATTTTGACTCCTAAGTTCCATTTTAAATCCAAACCATGGTCGCCCAGGGCCTTTAAAATATATTTTTATACTTTACCTATTAGTGCAATGCAACAGTTTAAAAAACAGGTCAAACCATTCAAGTTCTAATTTAAAATCCAAGTTATGAAAGATGGGTTGAGGTTAATACAAATGTCAAAGCCAAAATCCATCAATTTGGGAAATCCATGTTCTCCATTCCAAATTCCTATAAAAGTGGACCTATTAAATTGTAGAAACCATTTATCAACCATGAATGATATATTAAAAGCATGCAAAAATAATTCAAGTATTAAACAACAAAAATACCTAAACAAATTTTCTAACCCACAATTAATTCATATGAAAAATGATTAAAATATGTCATTGTATAAAATTCTAGTTATGGATAAGCGGCATGCCTGAATATCAAAGAAACTTAAAGAAAATCTAGAGTTTAGAGCTTAAAGATTGAATCCCTTATGAACCAAGCTTTTCTCTTGTTTTAGGCAGCTTAAAATGAAGAGATCAATGTTTGAGTGGAGTTATTAAGGTTAATAGTGTCCCTTAGTGTTTTTAGATCATGGGAAACAAGTGTGAAATAAGAAAATGACCAAAAAGTCCTTAGTAAAAATGTGTATAAAATTACGCCTAGTCATCACTGGTTAGGTAATGACTCTTTGTTCTAACCTTGAGTCATTACCTAAGGGTCAAAATTTGGACCACTTACTCTTATGGTCATGAATCACTCCATGACTTGTGACGTGACCTAACAACTTGTGATGAGAATTTGGGATCAAGGTAGAAACCCTAGAAAACCTTACTGCTGTAATAATGAGCTCCACCTTATGATTTATGGAAAGTGGTAAGGACTCATCACCTGAGTTAATCCATGGCAGTGCTTAACATTACTCTAGAAATTCAAAGCCTAGAATCGAGGGGTATTACATTATCTCCCTCCAAGATCATTCATCCCTAAATAAGGAGTTAGGGAAAATTTGGAACAAAAACAAGAAAGAATTCAAACAGAATCCAAGGATATTTTACAAAATGACAAAATAATAATATTGAAAACCATACCTTAAGCATCTTTATCCAGTGCATGGAACAAGAACAAGAACTTGGCCCTCGTATCTTCCTCATCTTCCTAAGTAGCTTTTTCTACCTTCTTAATCCTTTAAAGTAATTTACCAAAGCTATATCCTTAGTTCTTAACCTATAAACTTTCCTATCTAAAATTCTCACTGGAACCTTCTCATAAGACAAGGAATCCAAAATACCAAGATCCTCCATAAGAATAATAAAAGAAGAATCACCACACATATTTTCAGCATAGACACACGGAAAATGGGATTAATAGAGCCCAAACTTATCAGCAACTCCAGCTTATAAGCAATATCTCTAATTCTCATCATAACTTGATATGGACCAATGTAAAAAAGACTAAGCTTTCTATTTTTCCCAAATCTCTGGACTTCTTTCATAGAAAATACCTTCAGAAATACCCAAACACTTACTTCAAACTCCAATTCCCTTCTTCTTATATCTGCATAAGACTTTTGGCTAATTTAAGTGGTCTAAAGTCTTTCTCTAATTACCATCGCTTTTTCCATAGCTTGGTGAACCAAGTCAGGACCAACAACCTAGTTTCACCAACCTTAAACCATCAAATAAAAGACCTACATCTCCGACCATAGAGAACCTCAAAAAGGGACTTTTGAATGCTAAAATAATAACTATTATTGTATGCAAACTCAATGAGAGTCAAATGATCAACCGAACTACCCTTAAAATTGATCACACAGGCCCTTAGAATATTCTCTATAGTCTGAATAGTACGCTCCATTTATCCATCCGTTTGAGGGTGGATAGTGGTGTTATGGTTCAAGTGAGTCCCCAATCCTTTTTGATAAAAATGACAAAATTGAACAAGAAAACTATGTACTTCAGTCTAAAATGATGGACACCAATACTCTATGCAACCTAACCATTTCCTAAATAAATAACCTGGCATAATCCTCTCCTAAGTAGTTATATTTCACAGACAAGTAATGGGTAGATATAGTCATTCAATTCACAATGACCTAAATAGAATTATACTAATTGTGGGACTGTGAAAGACATATACTAAAATTTATATGATTATCTCCCACTTCCACATGGGAAACTCTATCTCTTGGGACATGCCACTGGACCTCAAATTTTAAACCTTGGCTTGCTGATTGACCATACACTTAGCCACAAAGTTTGCCATATCTCTCTTCATATTTTTCCATAAGTAGATTTCTTTCATGTTATGGAACATCTTAGTCGAACTGGAATGAACTGTATGTCTAGACTCATGAGCTTTGGTCATAATTCTACCTCGCAGCCCATCAAAGTTAGGAACACACAGTCTTCCTTGATACCTCCGAATGTTATCTCTCCTAATCTTAAATGTCATAACTTTTAATGACCCTCATCATCCTCAATCTTCATAAGTATAGGATCCAAAGCATGTTTCTTTCCCACCTCATCACCAAGAGATAATTTATCCACTTCTTGAATAATTACTTTCCATCCTCAGAGTCCAAAAAACAAACTTCTAAATCAACCAACCTACAAATATCTTTCACCAAACCTCTTTTCTTCGCATCCACAAGAGATAATCTCCCCATAGATAACCTGCTGAGAGCATCAACAAAAATAATAGCTTTACCTAGATGGTAGTGAAGACTTATGTAATAATCCTTAAGCAATTCAAGTTACTGCATTTTCTTGAGATTCAACACCTTCTTAGTAAACAATATTGTAAGCTTTTATGGTCTGAAGAAATGACTACATGCATCCCAAATACATAATGATGTCAAATTTTTAAGGAAAAACACACAACGCCAACTCTATATCATGAGTCCGATAATTTCTCTAATGAACCTTAAGCTGCCTAGAAGAATAAGACACAACCTTACCATGCTACATTAATACATAAACCAGTCCCACATATGACGTATTACAGCATGCAACAAATCTATAAGTACCCTCGAGCAGGGTCAAAGCTGGCGCAAAAGTCAATTTATCCTTTAACTTCTCAAAACTACCCTCACATGTGTTAGGCCACAAAAACTTAACCTTTTTCTAAGTCAACTTCGTCAATAGAGATGCAATATAAGTGAAACTCCTTACATACCTCCTATAATACCACGCCAAGCCCAACAAGCTTCTAATGTCAATTGGAGTCGTGGGTCTAGGATATTTTTTAATTGCCTCAACTTTTTGGGGATCCACCTTGATCCTCTCACAAGAAATAACATGCCTGATAAAACTCAAAACACTTAGCCAAAACTCACACTTAAGGAATTTCACATATAACTTTCGGTCCTTAAAAGTCTGCAACACATCTCAGGGGTGATTGATATGATCCTCCTCACCCTTAGAGTACACCAAGGTGTCATCAATAAATATAAGAAATAAATCTAGAAACTGCCCAAAAACCTAATTTATTAGATCCGTGAAAGTAACCAGAGCATTAGTCAAATCAAACAACATAACCACAAATATATAGTGAGCATACAAAGTTCAAAAGATCTTCTTAGGAATGTAAACTTCCATAATTTTCAATTGATGATATCCCGAATAAATATTAATCTTAGAGTAACATCAAGCACCCTGAAGCTATCAGTAAAGGTCATTAATCCAAGGAAGAGGGTACTTATTTTTCATTGTAACCTTATACAGCCGATGATAGTCTATACATATCTAGAGAGACCTATCTTTCTTTCACATAAAAAACATAGGAGCACCCTACAAAAAAACACTAAGACGAATGAAACCCTAATAAAAAGATCCTTTATTAGCTCCTTTATCTTCTTTATTTTGGCCGAAGCCATCCTATAAGGATGAATAGAAATGGTATAGGTATTCGGTAGAAAATCAATCCCAAAGTTTATTTCCCTATCGGGACAAATTATAGAAAGATCAATGTGGAACACTTTAACAAATTCATTAACCAAATGGGCAAAATTCAAAGAAGGACACTCAGAGATAGAATCCTTAACCCAAAATAGATGATACAAAAAACCTTTGGAAATCAACATTTGTGCTCTAAGATAGGTAATATACTTTCCTTTGGGTACTAAGGAACTCCCCATCCATGTAATTATGAATTCAGTAGAGAAATGGAAACTGAACTTTTAGGACCCAAAATCCAATAAAGCACAGCATGAATGGATCTAATCTAACCCCAAGATTACATAAAAATCTAACAAATCATGCTCTACACAACCACCAATGTTTCTTTATGATAGACAGACACTACTCAACCCCTATAGATTTCTCTAGAAACAATAGAATCACCCATTAAAGTAGAGATAAAAAAGGGGCCGAGAATAATTTTAGGACAAAAACCAAAGTGCACAGCCACATAAGGGGGTCATATAAGAAAGGATAGAACCTAAGTCAAACAAATAACATATATCATTAGAGAGAAGCTATAACATACTAGTGATAATACCAGGAGATACATCAAATTCCTAATAAGTAGCAAGTGCATAGACGATTTCGGCCAGTGTCGGTACAAGTGGTAGCACCCTTTGGTGTTGAGATGAAAAAGTGATGACTGGAACATTATTAGCCCCACTGTCCACCTTAGCCACTGGGAGATTCTTCTTTATATGTCCATGATAACAATAATTAAAAGATAAGTTCTTTTTTCCTCACAAAAACCATATTAAAGCTATTCATAAAATCTATAAGAAAGATAAGGTGGGACTGACTAAGCTTCACTAGCTGGAGATAGGGTACCCTATGCCTTAAGACCACCACTAGTCTAAAAATGACAATTACCATATCACATAGGATAAGAAGCACTAGTTGTCAAATATGAATTAGAACTCTCCCAATTTTTCTTGTTGGTCCACTATCTACCATCTTTTCTGTTATTCTGCTGATTCACACCCTGTTCCAACCAAACTTAATAAGAAAAAGACAGATAAACCCAATAAGAGTTTTAAGAGTCAAAACAACTCTCTAACACACACTAGTCTACAAAATTCTCTAAAAATCTAGATACCAAACAAGATTAGGACATGCCTTCGACCATGACCGAAGAAAACACATAATTCCTAAAATATGAAAAGATGTGAATGGGCAATGTCTGAGTCAATCTATCGGGATGTTAGTGCTAGGCCTTAACCTGTTCACAATACAAGGAAAGTTGCTATGTTAAAAAATGATATGGATATCTCTAAGCTAGTAATTTATATGTAGTAGGTGGATGATGAGAAAAAAGGCAAGTAGAAATAGAAGAAAGGCAGAGTAAGAATTTTAGACACTCAGAGCAGGGTACAAATCAACAAAATAGTGGGAAATATGGTCGATATGGACTAAGAATAAGAATTAGGTAAATTCTTATTCATCTTTCAGTTCTCTTTATCCTAAGCCATCAGGTGATCATTACATTCTGGCTAGCAGTGGTTCTAAGGCATTAGGTGCCCAGTCTCAAGCTAATGGAGCTTAGTCAAACCCATAATATCCTCCTTGTTATTTTTGTAAACATATTTACTGTAGATATTGTAAGGAGAGGAGAAATTAGTACCAGAATTATGGTTATCTTGCTCATATGCAGTGAGATTTTCCTTCATTCAGAGTTGCCACCAGAGGTAATAAGGTCTTGGTTGCCACTTTTTCAACTTCTATACCTAAAGGAGCCACTTCAAGCACCAACACTGGCCAGAATCATCTTTATGCTCTTGCTACAAGTAAAGAATCTAAGGCATCCCCAGATGTTGTTAGGGTATATTACAGATTATTTCTCGAGATATTTATTATTTTCTTGATCCAGGTTCTACCCTATCTTATGTGGCCCTTTATGTGGCTGTACATTTTGGTTTTGGTCCTAAAAGTATTTTAACTCCTTTACTGTGTCTACTCTAGTAGGTGAGTAAGTTGTTTCTAGAAAAATCTATTGGGGCTGTGTGGTGACCATTCTTAACATTAGTGGATTAGATAGAACTTGACATGGTACACTTTAATGTAATTTTGGTGCTAGATTGGATTCACTCATTCTATACTTCCCTGGATTGTAGGACCCAAAAGGTTAGTTTCCACTTTCCTAATAAACTAATGATTGAATGGGAGAGGAGTTCCTTAGTACCCAAAGGGAGGTTTATTTCCCATCTTAGAGCTTAGAAGTTGATTTTCAAGGGGTGTCTATATCATCTAGTGTAGGTTAAGGATTCTGATTCTGAATGTCCTCCTTTGTAATCTATCATTATGGTCAATGAATTTCCTAAAGTTTTTCCTAATGAACTTCCTAGAATTCCTCCCAATAGGGAAATATATTTTGGGATTAATCTTTTATCGGATAACCATCCTATTTTTATTCCTCCTTATAGGATGGTTCCAACTGAACTAAAGAAGCTTAAGGAGCAATTAAAATTTCTTCTTAATAAGGGTTCCATTCATCCTAGTATTTCTCTTTAGGGTGATCCTGTACTTTTTCTGTGAAAAAATATGGGTCTCTTCGGATGTGTATGGACTATCGGCAGTTGAAAAAAGTTACAATGAAAAATAAGTATCCCCTTCCTGGGATTAATGACCTATTTGATTGACTTCAGGGTGCTAGGTATTTTTCTAAGATTGATCATCGTTTGGGCTATCACCAGTTGAAAATTAGGGAGGTTGATATTTCTAAGACTATTTTTTGCACCCAATATGACCATTATGAGTTTTTTGTTATGTCATTCAAGTTGACTAATGCTCTAGCTTCTTTCATGGTTCTTATTAATTAGGTGTTCAGGAAATTTTTGGATTGGATTGTTATAGTCTTCACTGATGATATCTTAGTGTACTTAGAGTGAGGAGGATTATGAAAATCATCTTCGAATTGTCTTACAAACTCTTAAGACTAGAAACTGTATGCAAAATTTTCTAAGTGCAAGTTTTGGTTAAGTGTTGTGACCTTTCTAAGGCATAGTTTTTCTAGTGAAAGGACCATGGTGGATCCACAGAAAGTTGATGCAGTTAAGAAGTGGCCTAGAACGATGAATCCATTAGACATTAGGAACTTCTTGGGCTTGGCTAGGTATTATAGGAGGTTTGGGGAGAGTTTCTCATCTATTTTTGCTCCACTCACAAGGTTGACCCAGAAAAAGATTAATTTTTTGTGGTCCAATATTTGTGAAGGTAGTATTGAAAATTTGAAGGATAAGTTGACTTTTGTGCTAGTTTTGATACTGCTAGAGGATACTGATGAGTTTTTTGTGTATTGAGAACCATCCCATATAAGACTGGATTGTTTTTTGATACATCATGATAAGGTTGTCGCCAATGATTCCAGGCAGCTTAAAGTTCATGGGAGAAATTACCATACTTACGATCTCGAGTTGGTGGTTGTTGTTTTTGCTTTGAAGATTTGACACCATTATCTATATGAAGTGCATGTGAATGTTTATTCTAACCATAAGAGCTTGCAGTATATGGCCATAGGCAAAGGTTGTGACTCAAACTACTTATGAATTGCTTACCTCTTTCAGAGCAAAAATGGGTTTAAGGCATAAGGTGATAAATATAAGGCTATGGGGGCAATTAGCTTTATCATATCCTTTTTGTAGATATTATGGATAGTTGTACCATGGTTTTTATGATGATAGGAGGAATAAGTATTTTAGATATGACCAGCCTAGCCATATTTAGAGGAATTATCCTTCTAGCGATGTTGCTACTAAAGCCAATAAGATTCTGGTTGCTATGTATTCAACTCCAACATCAAAGGATGCTACTTTTGGTGTCAGCACTGGTCAAAATCATTTGTATACTCTCTCCATCTAACAAGAATTAGAGGCTTCTTCTGACACTGTCATTGGTATGTTACAACTCTTGTTTTGTGACATATATTGCTTACTTGATCAGGGTCTACTATTTCTTATATGACTCTTTTTATGGTTTTGAATTTTGGTTTTGGTCCTAAGAGCATTTCTGATCCCTTTTTTGTATCTACCCCAGTGGGTGACTCTATTATGGCTAATAAAGTCTATAGGGGTTATGTGGTATCTATCTGTGGTAGGAAGATATTGTTGGATCTGATAGAGTAGGATATGTTAGATTTAGATGTGATTTTAGGGATGGATTGTCTCCATACGTGCTATGCATCTCTAGATTTTTCAGACACATAAGGGCAGCTTACAATTCCTAAATAAATCGGTAATTGAGTGGGAAAGAAGTTCCTTGATGCCTAAGAAATGGTTTATTTCTTATCTCAGAGCCCTAAAATTAATTTCCAAGGGGTGCCGATATCATTTAGTTTGTGTTAAGGATTCTAATTCTGAGGGGCCCTCTTTGCAATCTGTCTCTATAGTCAATTAGTTTCCTAAAGTATTTCCTAATGATTTTCCTAGTATTTCTCTCGATAAACAAATAGACTTTCGGCTTGACCTTCAAATGGATACCCATCCTATCTTTATCCCTCTTCATAGAATGGCTCCGACTGAGTTGAAGGAACTTAAGAAGCATGTGAAATATCTTCTTGATAAGGGTTTTATTCTCCCTAGTGTTTCTCCATAGAGTGCTCCATTGCTTTTCGTGCGTAATAAGAATGGTTACCTTTGAATGTGTATAGACTATCAGTAGTTGAATAAGGTGACTATGAAAAATAAGTATCCTTTTCCTAGGATCAATAACCTTTTTGACCAGCTATAGGGTGCCAGATATTTTTCTAAGATTTATCTTTGGTTGGGTTATCATCATTATAATATTAGGGAGGTGGATATTCCTAAAACTAATTTTCATACCTGGTATGGTCACTATGAGTTTCTGGTTGTGTCATTTGGATTGACTAATGCTCTAGTTACATTTATGGACTTCATGAATTAGGTATTTAGATAGTTCTTGGATTTTTTTTGTGATCGTGTTTATTGATGACATCTTTGTATAATCTGAGAGTGAGAAGGATCATGTCAATCACCTTCATATAGTGTTGCAATTTACAGACTCTTAAGGATCACCATTTGTATGCCAAGTTCTTAAAGTATGAGTTCTAGTTGAATATTGTGACTTTTTTTGTTCATGTTGTTTCTAGTGAGGGGATCATGATAGATCTGTAAAAGGTTGATGCAATTAAGAAGTGGCCTAGACCCATAATTCCAATTGATATTTGAAGTTTCTTGGGCTTAGCCAGGTATTATAGGAGGTTTGTGGAGAACTTTTCTTCTATTGCTGCTCTATTGACCAAGTTGACACAAAAATTTGAAGTTTCTATGGTCTGATGCTTATAAGGGTAGCTTTTAGAAGTTTAAGGATAAATTTACCTCAGCTCTGGTTTTCACCTTACCTAAAGGTATTGATGGATTTGTTATTTACTGTGATGTGTCCCGTGTGGGATTGGATTGTGTTTTAATGCAACATAGTAAGGTTGTGGCGTATGTTTCTAGGCATCTTAAGGTGAATAAAAAGAATTATCTGACTCACAACTTAGAATTTTTTACTGTGGTTTTTTCATTAAAGATTACTTGTATGGAGTTTATGTTGATATATTTTCTGATTATAAGATCTTGTAGTATGTGTTCACCTAGAAGGATTTGACTCTCTGGCAAAGGATATGGCTTGAGTTGCTCAAGTATTATGATATGAGTTTCCATTATCACCTAGATAAAGCTGATGTTGTTGATGCTCTTAGGAAATTGTCCATGAGGAGCTTATCTCATATTGATGAGGAGAAGCAAGGTTTGGTAAAGGATATTCACCATTTGGCTAATCTCAGAGTTTATCTCTTGGACCTTACGGATAGAGATGTGATTGTAAAAGAGGTGGTGAAGTCATATTTGGTACTGAGGTGAAGAAGAAGAAGAAACAGCTTTTTGATCCTATCTTGATGCAGATTAAGGATGATGTGGGTCAACAGAAAGTTATGGCTTTTAAGACTGGTAGTGATGGTATCTTGAGTTACCAAGGTAGATTGTGTCTCCCCAATATTGATGGGCTGCGAGAGAGGATCTTGGCTGAGGCCCATGAACTGATATACACGATTTATCCTGGTTGGACGAAGATGTACCATGACTTGAAGGATGTTTATTGGTGGAATAACATGAAGAGGGCTATGGCCAACTTCGTGGCCAACTATATGGTTTGTCAACAAGTGAAGGTGGAGAACTAGAGGCCTGGTGGTTTGTCTTAAGAGATAGATTTTCCCTTGTAGAAGTGGCAAATAGTTAACAAGGACTTTGTTATCGGTCTTCCATGGTGTCGAAACTTGTTCGATTCTAGTTTCTTCATTGTGGATAAGATGACTATGTCTACTCACTTCTTGCCCATGAGGACTAATTATTCTGCAAAGGATTATGCTGAGTTTCTTATTCGGGAGATTGTCAAGTTGCATGGTGTGCCTGTTTCTATTATAGCCGATTGAGGTACACAATTCTCATCTCGCATATAACAGTTATTTTAGAGAAGTTTGGGAACTAAGCTGAACCTTGGCACCGCTTTCAACTCCAGAAGGATAGACAAGTGGAAAGGACCATTCAAACCTTACAAGATATGCTAAGGTCTTGTGTGATCGACTTAAGTGGTAGTTGAGTTGGCCATTTTCCTCTCATCGAGTTTGTGTATAATAACAACTATCTTCCAGTATTAAGATGGATCCATTTGAGGCTTTGTATGGTAGGAGATATTATTCTCCTATTGGGTGGTTTGAAGTTGGTGAGAGTAGATTATTTGGTCCTGACTTAGTTCATCAGGCTAAGGAGAAGGTTAAAGTATTTAGGGATAGTCTTTAGACCTCCCAAATTCACCAAAAGTCCTATGCGGATGTGAGGAATAGGGATTTAGAGTTTGTTGTTGGTGATTTGGTATTTTTGAAGGTATCTCCCACAAATGGGGTGATGAGATTGGGAAAGAAGGGAAAGCTTAGTCCTTTGTATGTGGGCCCATACATGATTTTGAGGAGAGTGGGAAAGGTTGCCTATGATTTGGAGTTTCCTTCAATCTTAGGTTCTATCCATCTGTTGTTCCATGTTTCGATGTTGAAGAAGTGCATGGGAGACACTTCCTTGGTTGTTCCTTCGGAGAGTGTTGGCATTTTGGATTTTTGTCCTATGAAGAAGTCTCAGTGGATATTTTGGAAAGGCAAGTCCACTATTTAAGGACTACGGATGTCGCTTCATTGAAGGTTATATAGACGAATCATAAGGTTGAAGAAGCTACTTGGGAAGCTGAAGAGGACATGACATCCAAATATCTATTCTTGTTTCCCCACTTTGGATAATCATACTTAAGGTATGTGTTCTCCTTAATATCATTGGTTTTTACTCTATTAAAGGTAAGTATGGTAGTGTTTTTGTCTTAGAATCGAGCTAACAAATGCCTTGATGCATCATTCAGGGATGAATGATCCTGGGGTGAGAATGTAATACCCTAAATTTTTTGGGCTTGAAAATTTCTTAGCTTTGAGCTTACTGCCCAACCTACGGCTCACCTAATAAGTCGTAAGATGTCATTACATAAAGTAGGATCCCAAGTCATAGAGTGACCAATATGTTACCCAACATCTCTGATCTGAGTCCGACTAAGACGTAACAAGTTGTATGGACTCTTTACGAGTAGTAAGGTCCTTTCCATAGAAAAACCATGTAATGGTCCCTTGTTTCCGATGTGTTTGTGATTAAACCTAATGAGTCGTAAGGTTTAAGCATGATTCATAGGGTATGACTCGTAGTCAGACCAGTATGGGTGCCTTATGCTACTGTCCAGTCTATGACTCATGGTGACGAGTTGTATTATGTCCTCATGAGTCGTAGGGTGACCTGTCATCACTAGCGATAAATTTTTAGATTTTAATTAAGAGCAAGTGGTGGATTTGTTTAAGTAATGACTAGTTAATAAATGATCATTAGTTGGTAAATAATGATTAGTAATAATGAGGCTAATTAGTGAATGTTAGTTATCTAATAAATGTTGAATTGGGAATATGTGATGAATAGTTGCTAATGACTAAAGGGTATATGATAACTAATAAATTAATTAATTAGTTAATAAGATATGGTTAGCCGATAAATAGTGGCTAATGAGTAGTGGTGATAAAGTTGTTAATGATGGCACTATTATGAATTATGGGTGCTTTGCCGAATGTTGGTAAATTATGAAATGATGGCTAAATGACCATGAAGGTTAGTTATAATGTTGGTTGATTCTTTCATTATTTTCTTAAGCGTACTCTTCGGTCGTATGGGAGGTTGTAATGAGTTATTTACGTTCTGCATCAATTGGTGTATGGGAGTTAATTTTGTAGTTTTGTTGCTTGTGTTGATGCTTCATGGTACATTATCATTTCAAATTGTTTACTTACTAAGATCACTGATATTGGCATATGTTGATACCTTATGTAGTTTTGTTATTCCTATTTACTTACTTATTATGTACAACAATGTTGGAGATAATTCAGCTTTGTTTTTGTACCTTTACATAGTTATGTTATCTTGTATTTTATCATATTTATATCAAAATTTGGATCAGTTGGCCGATGATGCCTACTGAGTGTACCCATTGTTTTGGTACTCATACTACACTTCTATACCTTTTGGTGTAGATTAGAGTACAAGCTATCATCATTGATCATTGCTCATACGATGACTGGTTTTCGGAGATACGGTGAGCTCTTTGAGTTTGCGTCACCCATTTCCCTCTATCTTTAGTTCAAGTCTTTTATTTTAAGATAGAAGTATTAACTATTCTATACCTTTGAGTTGTATTGATACTATTGGATGCCCTAGTACTAGCTCTACCAGGTCGTGGTATTGGTATCTTATATTGATTATTTAATTTATCTATAATCCTTTGCTTATTTATGAATTGTGTTCTTGAATTTTGCCTATGATGGGTATTTCCTATTGAATTAACCCATTGTGTTAGCTCCAGGTTATTAATTTGGCTTACCTACTAATGCGATTTAGTAATTTCCACTTGACAAATAACCAGGTCATGAAAATAAGCTAGCTAACCATGGTGATCTTGGACGAACTGGCAACAAGACCAAGAGGATTAGACCGATGAGACTGCTATTCCACAAGCTGAGCAAGCATATGGATGGACTGACGGAACTCAGCATTTCAGATATCTCCCCGCAGAAATAGAGCATCAATATTATTATCCTGGGAAGCCCGAGGAGGAATAGTAGGGACCGGTGGAACCCAAGTGGAGCGGTACAGTTAGGAGAAGGGACACTAGATCAGGTTTGCACTTCATGAATAGGGCGAATTCCCTCAATATTTTCCTCAAGTGAGATATAGGTTCTAGCAGAGTTTATATGACCATTATATCTTTGGGGAGGCATGATTTAAAATGTGAGTAACCAGGAGTTAGAGAAGTTTCATAGCAACTAGACCCTATTTCCCAAAATAGAACACAAGAAAGGGAACCATTCTTAAATTCCTTGTAGCCTTTCCTTTATAACTATGGTGCCCTACACACCCTTATAAGGGACACTACTTGACATGGCTTTGTGGCATCAAACGACCCTAAACTGAGCTCTGATACTAAGCTTGTCAAGACAAAAACTCGGGTTTGGCCATGATGGGAACTCAAGACCACCATTGTCGCAGACCACCTCCTTAACCTTACCTCTAAAGCACAACAAAAATAAACAATGGAAGACAACCAAATCAATAAAAGATAAATAAAATAAAATAAAATCTAAAGAGTCAAAGTAAGACAACAATGACATTCCAATACTGTCAAAAGAAGCCTATAAACAACAGAATACCAACTATGTCAGGACATCCATTGACTACTACAAAAGAATCCAAAAGTACTATAAATATATTGAACCTAATGAAATGATAGGGCCTTTTGATAGATGGATGCTCACCACATCAAAGGTGATCAATAGGATTACTAAACTGCCTAACTCTGCATTGGAGTAGTAGCAAAGTCCTCAAATCCTACATCATCAAATGATGTAGTATTCGGGGACGGTCAGTAAGGTGGCCACTAGCATGTAACTAAAGGGATAGAGATAAAATAATGCATTTACAAAATTCCAGTCATAAACCACATGAACCACATTCATATACATATGTATATGATGTCGAAATAGGGAATAAGGTAAATAAACATAATAGTTTAAAACATTAGCCTGAACTATGTTGCTCGCTCTGTCCTAAAGGAATCCACAAGATTCATGGGTCCAACTTCCCAAGATGAAGGTCCATGTCCATGTTCGCCACATGTATTGAGGAAAGGCTAAAGACATCAAGGCAATAGCCGTCAAAAATATAATAGGTATACAGACATATGGTAATATAGACCCCCATCATAAGTAAAGGTGGGTTACAGTGTCGACCCCCCAGGACTACACCTACACAGTGAGATACACAATTCTCTTTAGGCCCGAATTAAAATGGTTTGCACATAAATCAACCATTAACAAAGGAGTCTTTTATTAAAGCATTTTCCAACTTGTAATAATCTTACTAATATGCTTGCAAGCTAATTTAATTATACCAAATCAGTTCATTTAAAACAAAACTCCTAAGTTCTATTAAAATCCAAAAATCGTTGCCACCAAGAGCATTCCATACCCATTCTTATCCATTTATCCATTTATCCATTAACGCAATGCAATAATTTCAAAAGATAAATTAAATTATGTAAAAATCCATATTCCAAAATAAAGATTACAAAGTGAGTCAAGGTTAATGGCATTACCATGTCAAAAAATCATCAATTTGGTGAAATCCATGTCACCTATTTCAATCAAAATCACAACGCACCAATTCACTTCCAAAATCATTACTCTAAAGCATAAATAACTCATTTAAAACATGGGACAAGTAATAACAAAAAAAAACCATCATCCCAATTTCAAATCCATCAATTCAAATCATATGAATATTCAATAAATTAATGCCATAGTGTAAGATTCATGTTACGGAATGAGAAACATGTCTAAAATATAGAAGACATTGAAGCGAATTTGTTGTTTAGAGCCTAAATTGTGAATTCCTTGTAAAACCCTTAAATCTTCATAGTTTGGAGTTATTAAAGAGAAAGGGATCTTTGATCTTGTTAACCAAAGGAAAAAGGGTCATCTTTGTGTTTTAAAGTAATTCTAGTGGTAAAGGAACAATAAGCCTATCATCACAAGTGAAACAAATAATAATCTGATGAAAAATACACAGCAGCATGGCACACCGCTATCACAGAGATTAGCTGTCACGACCAGAACCATGGCCTGACTGTGATGGGTATCTCAAGCCCACCATATACAAGAGGCCACCCCAATTGCCTATCCTTATGAGCACAGTAAAAATAATATAATAAAAATACGAAAGTCAATTAAGATTGTAACAGAAGATGAATAGATATCTCCACAAAAAAACTAAGAATCAAACGATAACAACCTAACCCATATCCTTCCACAATAGTTTCTAAAACTAGAAATACAAAATAAGTTGGGACATATCCCCGATTATGACCAAACAAATCTAAATTACTACGAAAGTAAATAGAAAATGATTAAATAGCAAAGCCTTAAGAAAAATGAAGGCTCACCACTTCTCAACAACTGAACGAATTTCCTAATCCACCTAATGTTGCATAGGAGCAACAAAATATCTTTGGACCCTACATCATGAAATGATGTAGCGTCCTAGGATAGTCAAAGGGATAACCACTACATGCAACTCAAAGAAAGTGATAACATAATGTCATGTCCAAAAAATTAGTCAAAACCATAATGCACATATTTTATATATACATATATAGGATGTCAGGATTGGGTAAGGGTCATAAACATGAGAGTTTTAGGACCATTAACTTGGAATGTGTAGCACTGTCTGTCCTAAGATCCCTCATGGGCTATATAGTTTCATCTGCCCCTAATGAAAAGGTCCAAACACGTGTTAGTCATACGAACCAGTATAATTTGAAGAAGGGCCAAAGCCACCGAGGCTCCAACCATTCCAATATATATATATATATAATGTGTGAACTTTGCACAGGGTCATAAAGACCCCCACACCAGCAAGTGTGGTTTCCTGTATTGGTCCCCCCAAGACACCCACCTTCACGACGATCTACACAACCCCTTTTAAGCACAAATTAAAACTATTTAGCACATAATTCCAATAATTTACCCAAGAGTCATTCATTTAGGAATTAACTAGGTATCGTCATACAAATACGCTTGTAAGCTAAAATACACATGCTATAACCATATTGTCTATCAAGTTCCATTAAAATCTGATCCACAGACACCAAATCCATATAAACCTATTTAAATAACCATTTATCCATTAATACAAACCATTGAGTTCAAAATCAAGTTAAACCATAAAATTTTCCATAGTGAAAATCAAATTCACAAAGTGGGTTGAGGGTCAAGCAATTCCAAACCAAAATTCAACCAATTTTTTGAAGACCATGATCCCCTTTCCAACCATTTAATTTAAGTACCAAATCAATCCCAAAAATACTGATTAAAGCATCAATAATTAATTCAAGTATTGGGACAAGTACTTCAATCAAAACAACCAAAATCCCTCAACCCAATTCCAAAACCCATAATTTATATCACATGGAAATCCTTCAAACCATTGCCACACTAAAAAATTAAAGTTTGGGGAAGAGAAAAATGCATGAACTATAAAAGAATTTGATGTCAATTTAAAGTTTGGAGCCCGTATGATGAATTCTTTATGAAACCCTAAATATTTGTTGGTTGAGGTGTTAGGGAAGAGAATGAGATTTTTTGATCTTTTTAACTAAAGGGGAAAAGGTCAATTTTATGTTTATAAGTCCTGCTAAGGGTGAAAGACGAAAATCCTATCACCCCTAAGTGAAATAAAACAAAATTGGAAGAATTTTACAACTTGGTGTGGCATGCTGTTATCGCGGAGGTTATCCTCCGTACCACTC
Source organism: Capsicum annuum (assembly GCF_002878395.1). Classification (NCBI taxonomy): domain Eukaryota; kingdom Viridiplantae; phylum Streptophyta; class Magnoliopsida; order Solanales; family Solanaceae; genus Capsicum; species Capsicum annuum. The sequence continues at coordinate 80,020,047 of NC_061118.1, read as the reverse complement.
CAACATCCCGAGGGTAACCACCGTAAAACGGTAATAACGTAGAGGAACACTGCCTAAGATTTCCAAAATAGTCCCAAACCCTTTTCAAAAATTTTAAAACTTTCCCAAATTACCCTTTAAAATCCCTAAACACAATTAAAATTAAAAAATAATATTATGAACAATAAAGGGTCAAAAATTAAATAATTAAAAAACTTTTGGATCTTATAATACCCTCCCCCTTATGATCTTTCATCCTCAAATGATAAGTAAGAACACTTTTAGCACAAGAATAGCAAGAATACACCAGAATCAAATGACAACTCGATAAAATGCCAAGAAGAAAATGAAGCTCATACCTTAGGTACTTTCATCCGAAATAGGGAACAAGAATGGATACTTGGCCTTCATATCTTCCTCAGCTTCCCATGTCGTCTTTTCTATATTTTGGTTCCTCCAAATCACCTTTACTGAAGCCACATCATTGGTCCTCAACCTACAAACCTTCCTATCAAATATTTAAATTGAGACTTTCTCATAAGACAAGGAATCTGTAACACCAACATTATTTGCAAGCACTATCATTGAATTACTTCTTGGGATAAACACTTCCATGATAGTGCTTGCATATGATGTTTAAACACAGGATAAAAATCTTGGGATAAACTATCATGGAATTACTTCCCAGGATAAATATCATACTGCATCTTCCTCCATCCTATACTAGAGAGATATGTTTAAACATATACTCAGACATATATATATATTCATAAACTACAGCCGTATCATTTACAAGGGTAATTACCTCCTGAATGTCCAACTGATATGATAACATGGCACTTGGCCCAATAATATTCTAAAAATAAACAAAACATTGAGATCACAACCTTAGGCGCATATACATATCCGAAAATCATGTCGATAATCATATTAATACATTATTTCATATCTATAAGTAATAGTACATTCATGAGGCCTAAAATCATTATAAACCAAAAAGAATATCTATAATCGTCTCACGCATAGGAGGCATCTCACATCTAGGAAGCATAATGTCTTGATAAGAATATCAAATAACTACGAGATCTCAATAAGTCATGTATCAGGACTAAGAAAAATATTGTCTCGATTGGCCAGTTTATATATCTATGAGGAATAGCATCTCTAAAGGCCCAAATATCCCATTTTAAGAATGAAAAGAATCACTGAAGTCCCAACATCGTATCTAAGAGGAAATAACATCTCTAATGGCCTAGTATCATTTCTAAGAGCAATGCTCTGGCCATAAGTCATTATAGCGCAAAAATATGATCAATATTCATCAAATCACAAAGTAACTCACACTAAGGTTTACTAATCTCAACTGAGCCTAACCTCCGTAAATGGATCTACAAAGGCTAACATAAGTCTTGGCCTAAGTAGGCCGGATGAACCCACTTCTAATCCTCTATTTCCCTATTTAGGCAGTCAAATCCCTAAACTAGGCTAAGGTATCAAGTTCAACTCTAGATAGCATGTAAGCTATAACTAATCCTAAGATAGGAATTTCGTCAAGAACCAGGGCATTTAAGTCAATCCTACTCACATTATGTGTTCAAGATCACTGGGCTAGCCCAACTAAGGTTAATCATACTAACCAAGATTCCAACATATAAACCACATCCCAAAACTAGCATTATATCATATCCATGCTACAATTCATTCCAATCAATGGGAGAATGCCATAGTATTATAAAAACTTCACAAACATATCACCTTATGGGTCCAAAACCCTCATATAATCCATAAATTTCAATAATCAAGACTAAATTATTCAACCCATAATCAAACATAACATTCACATTCATATGCAATATATATCACACATTATCCATGAAGAGTAGACAGAAGCCTAACTCAAAGACGAACCACAAAACCTTACATCATTCACCACGCACCCATTTTCACTTGACAATCCCCAAAATGTCATCATACTATCAAAATAGAAATCTACTTCATCAATACGAGTCTAACGATACCTATATGGCACCATTATTCTTCAGGTTTAAAAACAACACAAAAACATCCAAATGTGGGTCCCATACCATACTTACAAATTTTAAACTTTTTGACCAATAGGTCGAAGTGAGCTCTAGTGTATTGGGACCCAAACTAAAGGTCTAGCCTAAAATCGATATTCCAGATTTTTTTCGCAATCAGAATTTGCATCCGAGATCATCTTACTGAATTTTTTGGTCGATGGCCTTTTGGAACCAATAAAGACTTCAAAATAGGGAATTAGCTCTAAAAACCCAACAAACTGACCGATAACTAAATAGTCAGTTCAACAAGTCATAAATGAATTTGAGAAGCTATCGAGAAGCTTAAAAGGAAAAAATAAGAAGAAATATAAGAAATAACCCGAAGGTCATTACAATATCTACTACTAAAAGGACTTTAGTCCTCGAAAGTCAATGGTTAGAAAGAATCTCAAAAGTAAAAAGGATGGGATACTGGGTTTGTATTCTCCGAGCATGACTTCCCCAGCAACCTCTATGAGAGGGAAAAATTCTAAGGGATTTCGCCACAATTATCCCTTTTTCCAACTAGCACTCTCTCTTCACTTCCATACGACTAAAACTCAACTTCACCTGCTAACTGGCCTCCAACTGAACCAGAAAGGTTGATGCATGGAAATTTTTACCACAACGCGCAGATACCATCCTAAAACTTATAAAAATCAGCAAAGGTTTATTTAAGCCAAAAACAAACCATGACATAAGTCATACAGGCGACTCTGAATCAAAATATACACTTCCCTTACCAAACCATACTTGCTATCTACTCCAAACCAGGAGAAAAATAACCAGAGACATATCCGCGCAATCTCACCATAGAGAACTCAAAGTACTAAAGCTGTTACATTAAAAGTCCATATGGAAATCATGAGAATAAGCTCATAAGGCATTTTATGGTTACACATATAGAGATAGTCAACCAATGTAATCTAAGCAAATTATACAACTAGCCTTGGTGGCAATCAAAACTGAAGCTCAAAAGACCTAGGAAAAACTACTCATCACTTGACAATCCACTCCAAGATGTCCTATCAACCAAGAATGGAGCTATACTAAATCCAAATTAAATACATTACTCCCACTAAGCATATTATGCAAAATTCCTAATTAAAGCTAAAGACAAGAGGTCAAAGATGAAGGAACCAATACCGGGTCCATGGGCTATCATTTGAACACTCATCAACTATAATCCATCAAAAGTTGAGATAATTGAATAGGTTACCTCAGAGTAGACTTAACCATCCTATAAATAAAATCTGAACTGCTATGAATTAGAAAACAAAGGTGGCACTCAACTCCATAACACTAAGCTAAAAACTGAACACCCAGGTTGAATCACTCTATCTCAACTACCCAAATCAAACCTGAAGATATGTAGGCATCCGTACTTTAAAGTTATCATAACTTCTAAATTACCTTCCTAAGGCATCAAATCAAAAACTAAGCCAACACACCCTACAAAGGTCAAATACTCATATCGACCATACTGTCTATATTTTGATATATCTGTATCAAATTATTCTGAGCCAAATTAAAAACATAGCAGAAGAACAAAATTGCAATAGGGGATAAATCTCCAATTGAAAACATATAAAACACAATCCATATCTATTAGAGGGCGTGAATTATCAAGTCATACTTAAGGACTCATAAAGGCCACAAACTACTTTACTAAAGCCAAGAACACTAGCAACTCAGAGAAATGTAACTTTAGACAAAAATTAAACAATCCAACTCTACATCTCGACAAAGAGTAGCCATAGGCACATATTCTCAAGGAGAAACACTCTACCAAGACTCATTAGGCTGAACAAACTCAAAAATGGGGATTTCGTGAATCCATCCTAAAAGGACAATCATCACTCAATCCATCTGTGAATCACACCATCAAAGAAGAAAAATACCAATCATGAAACCAAGGTCAATGTCAAGACCACCAACAGCAAATCAAAAGGCTTGTGATAAAGAATTTTTAATATGTCAACTTAAGAAGCGATCACAAGAAAGGCCTCCTGCCTTTAAGTCTCCACACTAATAACAAAGGGAAACCATCACAAGGGGATAAACCTAATAAGTTTAAGAATGAACCAAGGGCCTCTCAATCTTAATATCAAAACCACTAACAGGCGATGCAATAGTCATAACCAAAGAATGGACCTCAAATTAATCAACCTCACAAATGGGCTAAATAGAAAGGGATAGTAAACATAAAATTCTTTGTAGCTGAGGAGGCATGTCTAAGAATTACTCAATAACAAGCAATATAATTAAATTGCAAACTGTAGAGTGATCATGAAACTATGGAAGGTCAACATACCTTTAATATCAAATACATCCCTAAATCAATCTAACACATCTAACTAAGAGGGAAGACAATCAACCTTATTATGCTATGGAAAATAAATCATCTAATTAGACTTTATTAATTCAAGCCACTGAATAAGAATCGCAAGATAATGAAATTCTAACTAGCTAACACTAGTATATATAACTACCCTACGAGGATGAATTACTTTAAGTAATAATATCAACTGATATCAAAAACCTCAAGCAGTGATAGTAATAGTAACTATAATAACAATATTAATATAATGAAAAGTCGATACCAAAAATGAACATCAATAGACCATAATAAGGCCAGTGTGCCAATATAAATGATACTCAAACCCAATAGCTACACCCTTAGGGGGAAAATATCAACATAAATCTACTCTATCCATGACTAAAATAAATAAACCATGGAGTAGTCAAAAAATCATGAATTTACTAACAAGGTACTCCAACAACCAAAAATGATTTCATTAAGCTATATAATCATCAACGGGTATGAATACCCCAATACGCATACTACAAATAAAAATATGGGAAATAGAAGAACATCTATCATGGAGAAATCTGTAATCACATGTCTGACGGGCATAGGGAGAATAAATCGGAATGAGTCCAAACTTGGATCGACCAGCTAAATCATCGACTAAGGCACAAAGCACACTATCTCTAACTTAAAATTTTACATCATTATGAGGTTGATCTAAATAAGCTTAATTGACTAGATATCCCATGTTGGGGATCTCTCTATGATAGTAACAAGCTCCTATCTCAGAACTCTAGGCTGGCAAGGAACACATGCTAACTCTAACTGATCAACTAACTCGCCTTTGGGGCTTTCTTCAAACCCATGTCTTATCTCTCTACCACCGGAACAAACTCCCAGATGGAATGCTAATAGCACTATAAAGATAGCATATCCTCTTATCACCGCCACTATAAGTCCCGATATATGCTTTATCTACAACCCTATCTTAATCAACAACTTGAGAGAAGAAAAGTTAATCATATGCTCTGATGCTAAATTAGTGGCAATGATAGTCCATTAACAAATCCATGCACCAAGTCCTACTAAAAAAGATATTCTGTCAAAATAAATTTGGCCCATTTGAGATACCCAATCTAGTACTCAAAATATGTAAAGAACCTTGATGAACACCAAAAGATCCAACTCTTACCTATAATTTATTTGATTACTCATATGCTATCTACGACAGAGATGAATCTTCAAAAATGACTTGAATCCCCAATGCTTAACTTGAATGAATTGAAGTAGTCACGAGCATAATTGGACCTTCAGTTGTCCCAAAAATCTTTTTAGTTGTTGCTGAAGATCTTTCACGTCCATCTTTGACTCTCTAGTCTAATCTTATGCTAGAACTCTAGATATGCATTTTGAAGTCTCGTCTAAATTTGTCGACAGCATTACATCATCCTCTGGGGATAAAATAGAGTCAAAGAATGAGTTTAAGGTTCATAGTAATACAGACACACAATAACGAGTCAAGAAGTGAATTGATTAAAATGTCCCTGTAGCCCTCCAAAGATAGGTTAAAAATGAGTCTGCATCAATCTGTAGGAATTTACTAAATACTAAGCTTTTGTACTAACACATCAGTGAAACCTAGGCTCTGATACTAATTTTTCACAACCCATTTGCTCAGGTCCTGATGGCCCCTACTATAATCTACTCGTAGGAAAGCCTTACCTGTAGACCGCAACTGCTAGTAGCGAACTGCCTAATATACATAAAGAAAGAATATGGAATAGATGAAATAAAAGATCAAATACATATTGAAGTCCAAAAACCTGGTGATATCAGTACAAGAGCTTCTATAATAATAAAATTTCGAAATAAAGTGCAAATGAATACACCAATATAAATTATCTTTAAATACAACATAGCGACTATTCTAATAAATAACAGCTGGGTAGTAATACTAAACATGTCAAGAGCTCTGTCACAACCTGAGGCTAACCCAAGAGTTGCTACCTTCTGTGAGTACTAAACAAAATAGTAATACATCATATGTGTGGATGCTAAGTTGATAAGATACTATAAGAAAAGGATACTAAAATATGAATGAAAACATATCTTAAATATATTATAATAATTGATAATACTAAATGACTGACTAACTGTCAACTGATTATCTAAAATCCTCTAGGCATCATGAGAAGTTGACGAGATAAATCTCTAACTAATCGAACATAAGAAAGTACTGAAGTAACTAAAATAAACTAATTATGCCCTTGATGGATGTGGACTTACCACTTTTTTTGCTGAGCAACGCTTAACTATCTAAGAGCGGTCGCAAAACTGCGTATCTTAACCTATGTTATAAGACAACATAGTGCAAACAAAAGTATGTGGTCAATACTTCAAATGTACTGGCATATAATAAGAGAGCTAGCTGATATACATAAAGTAACATAGCAAAAATAGATGAACATGGCATAGCTGAGAATGCAAGACCATGTATAAATATGTTTCTGAGATAATCTGTAATCTGAAATACTAAAAGATGTATAACTGAATAACTAAAAATCATTACACTTGGTCAAGCAAACATGAACAAAAATATACTAATTACTATACTGAAATAGTGGAAGGTATTATGTACCTACATGCCCCAATCTGACCTAATCACGATCAAACCTATAACATTAATTGGAAGGGTGTCATATTGTGCCACGGGTACTAACACATGGATAAATGGATCCACTAAACTGATATGTCAAAGGATAAAGGAGTCCTCCTCTTCTGGCGGTGATCTTATGAGATATGGTTCAACCTTCAACTAGTAGGAAGATATCTCAAACCTATACTAGCTACGTATTTCTAGAACTCAGGGACTGCATCTAAAGGTCACACCCTTTACTAGCAGGTGAGCCCCCATCCCTAGGTTTGCTCGGTGCTAAATCCTACACCCAACTAAACTAATAGTTGTACTAACTGAAGTTTGATTGAACACAACAACTAAAATTGTTCAACATGATCATAACAACTAAGTAAATAACAAGACTCATGGTTTAACTAAATTATTACTTGGAAGATCTGAAATGTATGTAGGCATGTACGTATCGGGTGTTCGTAATCCGCCACTACTAAATGATTAAAAATATGATAATAATGTTTTAAAACTATGGTATGGAGTCATGGTTAAATAACCCAAAACATAAAAATTTTATCAAATAAGTGAGAAGCATAAACTTGAACATGGGAATGTGTTAAACATGATAAAACAACATATTTACATAGGTTAATTCATAACTTGGGGTTTCAACATGAAGCCAATGGAACATGACATGGAAACTTGCAACTCAAAAGATGAACTAACTTGATTCAAAAGGAAACACATGTAGACATGTCTTGTATTAATTTAATAAGAGGATCATGGGTTAAATTCATGAGTTTCATGGATGATTACATAAAACAGGATGAGATTAATACTTTTAAATAAAAATAGGTTTTTTGGGCTTAATGGGTGAAAGGTACCCATTTATAAATAACCCACATACCTTAACAACTGAAGTCTTGAAGATTTCATAGATTGAAATCTTGAACTCCTGAATTCTTGGGAATGAATCTTGAATTTGTTCTTGGGGAAGAAGGAGGTTTTTTTGGTAAGCAATTTGAGTAAAAGAGGCAAATAATGCCCTTTTGGAAGCCCCATTTCATATTATGGATGAAATAGGATGAAGGAAAATGACCCAATGACCCCTTTGGCACTTAACTTATAAATCTTCGTGGATACCTTAACACACTGCAACCCATGCTTGAGTCAAGCGGCCAACTCACCATGACTCCTTTTTGTGTCAAGCAGCTAGAGCACCACGACCCCTGCTTGAGTAAAGCAACCAAAATGTCATGGGGCTATCACAAGGCCTCACTATTTTAGACATCCAAACACGTCAGAAACCTCAAACGAAAGTCATGAAACTCGCTCAAGACATACTTCAACCTTCTTGAACATAAATCAACTTAGAAACTAATATTTAAGGGTCATGAAGGTAAAACTAAAAATCTATAAAGTTTACGGGTCTTGAAAATGACCAAATCCTCAATACTTGGTGAGATTTTTAATCCTTGACCCTTTAATCATCCTACTAAAAGATGAACCAAGCTTAGAATATTACAGGGTTTTAAATTGTCTCCCCATGAGAACATTCATCCTTGAATTAGGCTGGTTATACTGAGACTACTAAGGAAATAAAGATTTATACTAAACATGCATGACTTGAAACATGAGTACATAACTGAGTCTAGAACTTGATACATGAACTAAATTGTTTTCATGAATGTATGTAATGACATGAGATTGGTTACATGACTGAAACTAAGAACTGAAAATACTCAATCTAAGAAAGACTATTACCTTAAGTTAAATCTGTGTTTCCAGTTAAAAGATGAGGCTACTTGGTTGGCCTATCTTTTTTTGCTTCCCAAGTAGCTCCCTCAATAGACTGATTCCTCCAAAAAAGCTTAACCAAGGGAAGCTCTTTATTCCTTAGCCTACGAATATGACAATCAAGAATATCAACGGGGACTTCTTCATAGAAAAAGCTATTCTTAACGTCCATATCATTTAAGGAAACAACTATCGTTGAATCACCAATACATTTCTTTAATAAGGAAACATGAAATACCGGATGTACTGATGCCAAATTTGTAGGCAACTCTAGCTCGTCAGCTACTTTTACAAAACTACTCAATATTGTATATGGGAAAATATAGTGGGGACTGAGTTTCCCCTTATTGCTAAATCTCATCACTTCCTTTATAGGAGAAATCTTAAATAAACCAAATCACCAACCTCAACCTCAAGATCTCTTCTTCTCACATTTGCATAAGATTTTTGACGACTTTAGGTTGTTTTCAGCCTCTCCCAAATCAACTGAACTTTCTCCATCACCTTAAACACTAAATCTGACCCTACCAAAGCAATGTCACCTTCTTTAAACCAACTTATTAGAGATCTACATCTCCTTCCATAGAGAATTTCAGATGGAGCTATCTGAATACTGGAGTGATAACTATTATTGTAGGCAAACTCAATCAAAGGTAAGTGGTAATCCCAACTACCTTTAAAGTCAATAACACATTTCCTCAACAAGTCCTCTAATTGATGAATGGTCCTCCATGCCTGACCATTTGTCTGAATATGGATAGTTGTACTGAGATGAACCTGGGTAACAAGTCCTTCTGAAAATCCTTCAAAAAGTGAGTGGTAAACTGAGTACCTCTATCTGATATGATGGACAAAAAATACCGTGCAACATAACAAAATCGCTAATATAAAGCTGGCATAATCCTTAGTTTAGTATGAAGAATGAACTGGGAAGAAATAAGTTGATATAGTCATTCTATCGATAATGACCTATATTGAATCATGTTGATGATGCGTACGAGGCAACCCTATCACAAAATCAATATTCACCACTTCCAACTTCCATGTGGGAATGCTAAACTCCTGCAATGCACCACTAGGCCTTTGATGCTCAACTTTGACCTACTGGCGATTTGGATACTTAGTCACGAACCCTGCAAAATCCTTCTGCATACCGCTCCACCAATAGATTTAGTAGCTCCTAGGTCAATATAATAGTGTGCACCATGCGCTTTTACTAAAATCCATTTCTTGAAACAATCAACACACAAAACACATAATCTACCCTGACAATAAAGCACACATCTTCTCTTTGGGAGAAAACCTTAACCTTCTAATATTTAACTGCCTCCTTCAAATTAACCAAACTAAGATCTTTTTCTTTCCTTTCTTTCATTTTAGCAACCAATGAATATTTCAAACCATTCTAAACCGATATACCACCCTCAGCTAAATCATCCAACCGAACACCTGAACTTGCAAGCTGATGAACCTCACTTACCAACTTCTGCTAATCTCCCTCAATATGAGCAACACTACCTATAGATAATCTACTAAGGGCATCGGTCACTACATTGTCCTTGCCTAGATAATACAATACACTCATATCATAGTTTTTTAACAACTCAAGCCACCTTCTCTGACAAGCATTCAAATCTTTTTATGTGAACACGTATTGTAAACTCTTATTATTACTGAACACATGAATATGAACACCATGAAGGTTATATCTCAAAATTTTCAAGGGATAAACAAAAGCTGTCAACTCAGGATCATGGGTCAGATAATTCTTTTCATGTGATTTAAGTTGTCTAGAGGCATACACTATGACCTTATATTACTACATCATAACACAACCAAGACCAACTCTAGAAGCATCACAGTAAACTACAAATCCATCTGAACGAACTGGGAGCATCAAGACTAGAGCAAAAATGAGTCAAGTCTTTAACTCTTAAAAAATCTTGTCTCAAGAATTTGACCACTGAAATTTGAATTTTTTCTGAGTCAATCGAGACATGAGGGATGCAATAAAGAAAAACCCTTTAACAAACCACCTGTAATAATAAGCCAAACCCAAGAAACTTCTAATATCTGATGGAGAAATGGGTCTAGCCCAGTTTCTTACTACCTTGGTCTTTTGAGGGCCAACTAGGATGCCATCACCAAAAATAATATGACCAAGGAAAGCTACAGATCTAAGACAAAATTCACACTGACTTAATCTAGCAAACAACTGATGATTGCTAAGAGTCTATAATATAATTTTTAGATTATTTACATGATCATCCTCACTACGGGAATAAATAAGGATATCATCAATGAAGACTATGACGAATATGTCTAAATACTACTAAAACACCATTTTCATCAAGTCCATAGATGTTGTAGGGGTATTTGTTAGCCCAAAAACATAACTAGGAATTTGAAGTGACAATACCGAGTTCCGAAAGCTATCTTTTGGATATCACATTCTCTAACTCTAAGTTGATGGTAGCCGGATCTGAGGCCTATCTTAGAGAAATAACTGGCACCCTAAAGTTTGTCGAACAAGTTATCAATTTTGGTAAGTGGATACTTATTCTTGATTGTGACTTTATTCAACTAATGGTATTCGATGCATATTCTGAGAGAACCATCTTTCTTACGCATGAATAAGACTGGAGAGCCCCATGGGGTAATACTGGTCTTGATGAAGCCCTTATCTAATTGATCATTTAACTATTCTTTCAACTCCTTAAGCTCAACTAGAGCCATCTTTAAAGGTTGAATAGATATTGGTTAGGTATCTTGAAGAAGATCTATTATGAAGTCAATTTACCTTTCGAGAGGGACTTCGGGAAGATCTTCAAGGAACACAATTAGAAATTCCCTTACTACTGAAACAAACTCGAGACTCGGAGTCACAAAATTTGATTGTTTGACTTGGACAAGATGGTAAACATACCCTCTAGATATCATCTTTGTTGCATTATTAAATGAAACAATCTGACCCCTAAGCATAGAAGTACTACCCCTCTATTTAAATACTGGTTCATTGGGAAACTGAAATTGAATGACCCTATTTCTCAATCAACTAAAGCATAACATGAGTTGACCCAATCCATGCCAAGAATGACATAAAAATCGATCATTTCTAACTTCACAAGATCAACTGAGGTGAGTTTTTAAGATACTGCAACTGACCAATTTTTATATACCCATCAAGGTGTAATAGATTTACCCATTGGGGTATACACTGAGAACGACTCTACTAATATTTCGGGAATCACACTAAAGTTGACAGCTATATAAGGAGTTATAAAATAAAGTGAAGCTCTGAGATCTAATAATGCATAAACATGAAGATGGAAAACCTACAACGTACTAGTAACCACATCAGGAGAACTTTCCTAATTATTCCAAGTCTGGAGAGAATATAACATATTATAGTGCTACCCACTAATGGAACTAGAAATAACACTCTATTTTGTTGGGCGACCTACCGAAGCTAAAAAATAATGGGATTGATCCTGTTGACCATCCCTCGGTCTATCCTTGATCCTGTAGCTTGACTTGCTACAATCAAAACACATATCACTACCAGCCTTACACTTGCCTTGATGGTTCCTGCCATATTTCATATAGAGCAGATGAGTACAACCACTATTCACATTACCTTGGGGCTTAGATCCTAGTGCTCTATCTTGATTGTCTTGCCTGAACATAGGCACTAGCACACAAGCTAAAGATGGAGCTGTGGCTAAAAAAAATTTTGACGAAACTGAGAATTGTTACCATCTTCTAACCTTGGATGAGAGAAGTTAAAACTACATATTTTGGCCCTTTTATTCTCTCTCTCTTTTTCCTTAAGATTTTCTTTCTCAATATGCTGAGCATGAACTATAAGTCTAGATAGATCCATCTCCCTAATTAAGATGGAAGTCCTACACTCCTTGACCATACTATCAGATATTCTAGATACAAATTTACTCATTCTAGAGCATACCTTGCCAACTAAGTGAACTTAAGTGAGTACTCCTTCATACGCGTACTACCTTGCTTCGACTTGATAAACTCCTACAAGATAGATTCCCTTAACTCTAATGGAAAGAACCTGTCTAAGACAGACGTGGAAAAATCCTCCCACTCAATAACCCTTGCCTCTATACGTGAGTCCTCCTTCTACTTCTTAAAGTAAGTGTGAGATATATCCTACAACTGATATGCAGCTAACTCTACACTCTCACTCAAAGTGATACCTATGATATTAGCCACCTTCTGTACTATATCCAAAAACTCAAGTGGATCCTCCTCAAAATTAGCTCCCAAAAATAATGGGGGATTCATTTGAGTGAAATTTTGAATCCTAACTGCAGTTGTATTTGCCATTAGATTGGCTGGGGAAATAGTCTGTTTGTTTTTTTGAGCAGCTATCGAATGGGCCAAGGCCATAGAGGCAGCCCTAAACTCAGCATGAGAAAAATACTCATTCAAGGGATCTTCCCGAATAGGTGATGGTGTGGGTTGATCCCCATTTCTTATTTTGTTATTTCTTCTAAGAGGCATTGTCTGCAAACAGAACAAAGAATGAGTTAGAAAGAAGATTTAAATAGAGCTCATGATATTTCACATGACATGAACACTGAAAAAAGGAAAACTTTCCTAAAATGTTTCATAGCCTCTTGTCCATGAGTGTGGCATGCTTCACAACCTTGTATAAGACTCGAATCTATGCGACTTTCAGAGTCCCTAGTAAACCTTAAAACCTTAGGGTCTAATACCAAGTTTTTCATAACCCGTGCCTACCCCCAAGTCATGACAACAATGCTTATGGCTACAAGTGACCAAAAGCAAACCTATGAACTGGTATCTACTGTATGCACGGAATAAGATAGTAATACATCATATGTGCTGAAGGTAAGATGATAAGATACTGTAAAACTCGATACTGAAATAAGAATCAAATCATATCCAAAATATATAATAACAATTGATAATACTGAAATAACTGACTAACTATCTAACTAATTGTCTGAAAGCCTTTAAACATCATGAGAAGTTGATGGGTCATTTCCTCAACTAACACTAACTAACTGAACAAAAGAAAGCATTAAAGTAACTAAAATAAACAAATCATGTCCTAGATAGATAAGGACTCACTACTATTATTGTTGAGTAATGCTGAACTGTCTAAGAGATGTCGAGAAACAACGTGTCCAAACCAATGTTATAAGATTAAATAGTGCAAAGAAAAGTATGCGGTCAATACTTTGAATGTATTGGTATATTTGATGTGGGTTGACTGATATACATGAAGTAACTGAGCTTAAATGCATGAATCTATAATATCTAAAAATGCAAAAACAAGCATAAACATGTTTCAAAGATAATTTGTACTCTAAATGACCAAAAGTTGTATAACTAAATATCGTATGCTTAGTCAAGAAAACTTTAATTGAAATACACAAATTACTATACAGAGACTACGGGAGGTATCATGTAATTGATATGCCCCAGTCAGAGCTAATCGGGGTCCAACATGTAACCCCAGTTGGGAAGGTGTTAGTACTGTTCCACGAGTACTAACATATAATTGTGTGGATCCACTAAACTGATGTCTCGAAGGACTAAGGAGTCAACCTCTACTGGCAGGTTCTCTTATGAGATATGAGTCAACCCATAATTGGCAGAAAGACACCTCAAACCTAAGGTGGCTACATAGTTCTTGAACTCAGGCATTGTTACTAAAGCTCACACCCTCTATTGGCAGGTGAGCCCCCATCCCTGGGTTCGCTCAGTGCTATTGATTAAAGTGTGAAAGGGACCCACTGATGAATGCCCCACATACCTTAACAACTAAATCTTGAAAATTTCTAGGATAGAACTTTTGGGGAAGAATGAGAGTTTTCTTGGGAGCAATTTGAGTGAAAGAGGCAAATAATGCCCTTTTGGAAGCCCCTATTCATGTTATGAATGAAATAGGATATGGGAAAATAACCCAAATGCCCCTTGGGAACTTAACTTATAAAGTTTAGTGGGACACCCAGCGCACCGAGACCCATGATTGAGTCAAGCGGCCATCGCATTGTGAATCCTGATTGGGTCAAGCAGCCAGCGTGGCTCGACCCTTGCTTGAGTCAAGTAGCTGATGCGCCATGTGGCTATCGTAAGGCATCACTATTTCAGCAATCTAAATATGTCCCAAACCACATCTAAAAGACCCAAAACTTTCCTTATACATACTTTCAACCTCTTGGAAGAAGAATAAACTTAGAAACAAAGATTTCGAGGTTGGGAAAGCGAAACTAAAAATTTTCAGAGTTTAGAGGTATTGAAAATAACTCAATCCTCAACACTTGGTGAGATTTTCAAGCCTTGACCCCTTAAGGATGATACTAAAAGCTCAATCAATCTTACAATATTACGGGGTTTTACAAGCGCGCTATGGTCTCTGAATCATGGCTGCTCCGCACAACTCACACGTCAATAGCGATAACTTATACTTATAATTTGTAGGTTGCATCAGTGTAGTATGAGTACCAAATGAATGGTACTCAGAAGGCAACTGCCAATTGAGCTCCAAAGATAAAATAGATTTATACAAAAAATAAATTAAATAGGAAAAACTACATAGTATAGCCAATGAGATAATAAGGATAACCTATCCTATTCCTGACCAAGAAACTTAACAAATTTAGGCTAAGGAAATAATATGGCTGCACTGTCCTGTTTCGACCATACATAGGAATCTTAACACTATACCTTATACCTTGCCTAATATAAAAATAAAGGATGAAAAAAAGATGTATAGCAATATACAAGGACAAGAAATTAATATACAATCTGAAGAAATAAAGGAAATGATATACGGTAATACCATAGCTATATAGCTAAATATACACATATATAGATATAAGGTCAACTCGAAACACAACTTAGATCATCATATCTTCATTTTTAGGCCTTATTATAGTACTATCAGGATTTAGTACAAACATGGGTAGGGTTTCTAACCCATACACCTCATAATGGATTTACTCATGCATAATAATGAAATTGTAAGATAGAGAAGGCCAGAATCATACCACAATCTCAATACATACTCAATGACCTATCTGCTATAGGAGAGATATTATAATTATCATAACAATTATATTAACAATATCAATAACAGTGAGAGTAACCATCCTATACTGATTGATAGACATAGGTACATACTAGTGATAAGTGATTTGCATACAGGTATGAATGAAGCAAAATTCACAATACCAAAACCATTAACATAATCATCCACCGGCAATTTTGGGTACCCATATCATCAACATAACATCCTCTGAGATAGTTGGGTATCATCATACCATCATACTTTCCTCCAACCATAACAAGAATCATCATATCATCATAACATCCTTCGACCTTTTAAGGTATCATCATATCATGATAATATCCTCCAGCCTTGCAAGGAATCATTTTATCATCTTATTATTCTCCAGCCTAGATGGGTATCAACATCATTATAATAACAATAAACTCAATATCAATGATAGAAAACAAATCCCACAAGGTGTAAAGTAAAGTGCAAGCCCCACAAGGGCTAAAGTAAATAATCATGAAGGAAAAGCAAGTTAGATATTAATTCCATAATTTATAATTCATCTTCAATATCTTATTATCAATAAGCATGTATATATAATAGGTGCATGTACTAAAGTTGTGGCTATAAGATTATCAGTTTGCAAATTCTTGTCTGGAGTGATTTTTGGGACTAAATCATTATAAAAGGGTAGAAAGGATCAGAATCTTTATGATTGGAGTGATTAGTACTACCAAGTCATTAACCGAAACTTATCTCAGTCAAGTGTTTAAAGTGTCATTATTAACCTCTTTTACCTATAATTTATTCACTAAAGATTGGCATTTACTAATACGAAGAAAACATTTATCAAGGTAAAAACTGATCTTTAACCTGCAACCCATTATTAAGGTTGAAAGTTGGCTTTAACCAGTAGTTAGTGGCAACCTTAATAATATTATAATCTAATCAGAATCGTATCAACTATCGATGGATCGATCATAAATGTACCAAATCTATGCATGCCATCACCAGTATTTAAACATTGGAATCATATACATCATACCATACCTTTCTTCATCCCATACCAATAAGATATGTATAAACACACACATATATATACACATACATATATATATTCATAAACTACAACTATATCACTTATAAGGGTAATTACTTCATGGATATCAAACTGATATCATAACACGATGCCTGGAATAATCACATCATCAAGATCACGACCTTTTTCCCATATACATATTTGAAACTCATATTTATAATCATATTCATACATCATTTCATTTCAATAAGCTGTATCATATTCAAAAAGCCTAACATCTTTATAAATCCAAAAGCACATATATATTTATCTCATCATAGGAGGCATCCCATATCTAGGAGGCATAATGCCTCAATAAGCATATCACATAATTATGAGGCATATCACATCTATGAGACATATCGTATCAATAGGTAATGTATAATGACAAAGAAAAATATCTTCTCTATAGTCCAATTTATATATTTAAGAGGAATAACATCTCTAAAGGTTGATATCCCATTTAATAGAGAAAAGCATCACTAAAGGCGCATCATCATATCAAAGAGAGAATAGGATCCCTAATGGCATAGTATCATTTCTGTGAGGAATGTTAAGGCCATAAGTCATCATCCGAGGTAAAATACCATCACTATTCATCAAATCACAAAGTAAACTCACACTATGGTTTACTAGTCTCAACCGATCCTAACCTTCGTAAATGGATCCACAAAGGCTAACATAAGTCTTTGCCTAAGTATGCTGGAGAAACCCACTTCTAATTCTTAATTTCTAGATTTAGGAAATCTACGCCCCAAAATAGGATAATGAATCGAGTTCAACTATCTTTGTCAAGTATGTCGTAACCAATCTTAGAATAGGAATTTTTTCTAAAAGCAGGACATTCCTATTAATCCTACTCACATTGTGGTTTCAGGATCACTAGGCTTGTCTATCTAAGGTTAATTAGACTAGCAATGATTCCTACATATAAACTACATCCCAAACCTATCATAATATCATATCCATGCTATAATTTAGTCCAATCTAGGGAGAATACCATAGGATTCAAAAAGCATCCCAAACATATCACCATACAAATCCAAAACCCTCATCTAATCCCCAAACTTTAATAATGAAGACTATGTTATTCTATTCATAATAAAACTTAAAATTCTCATTCATAGGTTATATATATCATACAATATCCATGAAGAATAGTAGACAGAAGCCTACCTCAAAGCCGAATCACAAAATCTTACACCACTAAACAAGCGCCAATCTTTACTTTACAATCCCCAAAATGTCATCACACTATTAAAATATCAATAAACTCATCACTATGAGTCTAATGATACCCATATTGCACCATTGCGCTTCGATTCTAAAAACAACACCAAAAACCCTAAGTGGGCTCACTTACAGAAAATGTATTTTTGAGGTCAACCCAATGTTAATTTATGTACAAGGAACTATAACCCTCAATAAGTGGGTGCAAAACAAGCAAACTTTGGCCTAAAATCAAGCCCTAAGTTAATTTGGATTTTTGGGTCAAAATTATGAAATTCAAGCATGAATTTGCAGCATTCTTACCTTGGATTAGAAGATATCTATGTTAATGGATGATAAACAAGCTCCAAAGTCATCCACACAACTAAATTTTGAGTTATCTCACAAATTTAGGGCTTTTGTATCTCAACTGTGAAGAGAATATGACCAAAATCGTGGCAGGGGAGTCATTAAATACCCCCACCAGGAAGATAGGTGTCATGATCCCCATTAGGAGGGATATATATCATGTTAGTTTAATTGTATTATGCTCTCTATGATTGACATAGTATGATCTCCATCTGCCTTGCATGATTGTCGGTGAACCAACACAAGCAACTTACAAGTTTTTTAAGTTTCCAATGATACCTCAGGATTCTTTTGAAATCCAACTGTTGCAAATGAACTATGTAACGGCAATAAGTTGGATATTTTGGATACATTGGCATAGTCAAATTTTTAATCCGAGGTAGTTTCAACCAAATGTGGGTCCCACACCCATATATCCAAATTCTCAACTTTCCAACCACTAGGTTGAAATGAGCTCTAGCGTATTAGGACCCAAACCAAAGGTCTGCCTAGCCTTGAATTGATATTCCAGATCTGTTGGCACAATCTAATTTTGCATCTAAGATTGCCTCATTGAAGTTTTCATCTGATGGCCATTTGGAACCAACAAACTGAACAGTAATCGACCGATCAGTCCCAACAATTCAAAAATTACTTAGGACGTCTATAGAGAAGCTCAAATGGTGAAAATATGTAGATGTATAATAAAATACCTAAAGGGTCATTACAATATTGTCCTAAAGTAGAATAGAGTTCTCTGCGGAGTTTCTACAAACACCAAATTTTTAGGGAGGCATAATCTGATATGCGAGGAAGCTAGAAGTTATAGAAGTTTCATAACACTAGACTCTTTAGCCCTAATAGAATACAATAAAGGGAAACATTTCTAAATGTCTTGTAGCCTCCTACTTATAAGTGTGGCATGCTACACACCCATAACAAGCACCCTACTTGACACGTATTTGTGGACACCCAATGAATCTAAACTTTTCTTTGATACAAAGTATGTCACAACTCGATCTAGGGTATGGCAATTACGGGTATTTCAATCCTACCATGGACCAGAGACCATCCAATCTCCTAACCTCATGAGCATAAAAATAATAATAATAGCAATGTGAAAGTCAATTATGATAGTAATAAAACATAAATAGATATCTCTATGAAAACTTAGAATCAAACTATAACCAACTAACCCATATCTTCCATAATATCCCGTTAAACTTGAAATACCAAATAAGTATGAACATGCCCCCAACTATGACAAAAAGAATTCAAAGTACTATGAAAGTAAACAGAGAATGATGAAAGGATAAAGCCTTCTAAAATATTGATTTTGACCACTTCACAATAACTCGACGAACGTGCTAATCTACCTAATACTGAACATGAGTAATAGAACTTTCTTAAGACCATACATCATGAAATAATGTAGAATCCAAGGATGGTTTGTGGGATAAACACTTTCATTTAACTCAGGGAAAGTGATAATATAATTCCATATCCAAAAAATCAGTCAAAGCTATAATGCACACTTTTATGTATACATATATAGGATGTTGGATAGAGTAATGGTCATGAACTTGAATGTTTTAAAACCATTACCTTTGATTATATAGCTCTATCCATTCAAAGTGTACCCACGAGTTATATGTGTAGAGCACCCACTGCTCAAAGGGTCCCAACGCGTTGTAGCCATACAAACAAGGAAAATTCAAAGAAGGACCAAAGACACCGAGTATCTAACTATTTTAATATATATATTTATATAATTTGTGAACTATGCACACGATCCTATATATCCCCATTAATAAACGTGGTTTCCAGTATTGGTCCCGCAAGGACCTCCACCTTCACGATGATCTATATAACCCCTTTTAAGCCCAAATTAAAACCATTTAGCAAATAATTCCAACCATTTACCCGGTAGTCATTCATTAAGGCATTAACCACTAGGTATCCTCATACCAATATGCTTGTAAGCTAAATTGCACATGCCAAATCTATTCGTACAACCACATTGACTCCAAAGTTCCATTAACATCAAATCCAAGGCCACCAAATCCATCCAAAACTATTTAAAAAACTATTTATCCATTAAATCAATGCATTGAGTTCAAAAGAAAGTTAAACCATGTAATTTTCCATAGTGGAAATCAAATTCACAAAGTCGGTTAAGGTTCATGTTGTTCCCAACAAAAATTTATTCAATTTTGGGAACCCATGTTTCCCTTTACAACCATTTAATTAAAGTACCAAATCAGTCCCAAAAATACAAATTTAAATCATGAATAATCAATTAAGTCATGGACAAGTAATTTAATCAAAATAATCAAAATCCCACAACACAATTTTAAAACCCACAAATCACATAAAAATCCATCAGATCATTGACACAATGTAAAATTAAAGTTTAGGGAATAGAAAACTTGCCTGAAACACTAAATAATTTGAAGTCAATTTGAAGTTTATAGTTTGGATAATGAATTCTTTATAAAACCAATAAGCTTTCTTGGTTTAGGTGTTAAGGAAGTGAATGAGATTGTTTGATCTTTTTAACTAAAGAGTAAAATGTCGATTTTATGTTTATAAGTCATGGGAATGGTCAAAAGACCAAAAGCCGATCATCCCTAAGTGAAAAACAAAACTGGATAAATCTAACACCTTAATATGGCACGCCCTTATTGTGGCGGTTATCCTGTGTTCCACACCAATATCGCAGATAACCTCCATGACATAGAAAAAAACACAGAGGAACACTTCCTCGGAGTTCCAAAATAGCCTTGAACCCTTCCCAAAAATTCCAAAGCTTTCCTAAATTACACTTTGAACATCCATAACACAATTCAGGTAAAAAATTAATATTACGAACACGAGAGGCTCAAAAAAAATAATAGAATTTTATTAGGATCTTACATTATCCTTCGTTCCATGATTCTATCGTAGAGTATAAGTGGCATGGCATGCCACTATCACGGACCCTCTCTACCTCGGGGTCTGAAACTAACCTCGAACCCCTTCGAAAAATTCCCACACTTTCCTAAGATACCCTTGTAGAACCCCTACTCATAATTCAAGTCAAAAATTAATATTTCACACATGGTAGGGTCAAAAAATAAAATGGTCAAATTTTTGCGAGGTCTTACATAAATTGCCTTGTATGATAATTCTAACAATTTTGTTAAGTCATGAATGGGTATTGTTTTTGGGTTAGAATTTGGTAAAAATTGAACATTGGGTGTATTACTCATATTTTATTAATAGGGCCTGCATTGGAAATTAGGATGCCTCATTTGAGTTGATTTCTAATTTGGTAGGGTGGCATATTCATTTCAAGCGCATGGTTCCATATGAATCCCAATAACTTAGTCATAGTCGTTTGGAACTTAGTCGATATTGTTGGTATTAAGTGAAAGGTGTAGCTACTTAAGAGGACTTAAAACTACATAAATGGTAGCTATTTTAATAGGTAAGCACATCTTAAGCAGAGGTTGGCAAGCTTACCCGTATTTGAATAAGCAAACAACACTATATATTATAATAATGTTTTCTCCTTTATTTTAGCTTCATTTATCTTAATTAAAACACCACTTTTGAAAATTGGAACACTAGAAATAGTATGGGAACATCTTATTAAAGCTAGGGCTAGTTTGGGGACATTAAAGCAATTGTTTTTCCATCATCTTCCCTTAAGTTCTTGGTAAACTTTTTTATTTAATTCCCTAATTAGTTATTGATTTTCATAGTAGTTTTTGAGTATTTTGGAGATATTTTAAGTATAAATTATGCTTGATTTTTGAGCAAATGATCCTTAAGATGATAGTGATCAATTAACAAAATAAATTCTGAATTCCATTGCTTGCTGCTCTATTGAATTTATTTAGCCCAATTTATGACCTAGAATATTATTTAATAATATGGGTATTATAGTTCTCGTATAGACTCCTAGATAATCATTTTTATACCATGGAAATAGTCAAAGGCTTCTTAGAAGTAAATATCTCCAATCTATAAGAGTTTGAGTGCTTTTGATATCATCCAACAGGCTAGGATTACCTTTCGTTAGACTTTTCTCTATTATATTTTTTGTATCGTATTATTCTAATTTTTAGTGGTTTTTTGTGGTTTGGATATATATGTAGTCAATTCATGATTATTTTTGCCGATTAGGGGGCTTTAAGATAAATTCCTTCCTTAATGTCACCTAAGCAAGTAGTTACTTCTAATTTTAGCCTTAACTTAGCATAATTAGGGCCTTAGGTCAAGATTTAGATTCCTCAACCTTGGCTAAGGTAATTTTTTCCCATAACATAGTTTCTTAGGACTTGTCGTTTGAATTATCACCCTTATTAAAAATATGTTATGTTAGGATAACACCTATTTTAGATATAGATGGTTATAGGATTACATCAAGAGCCTATGTTTTGTTGACTTATTATATCTATAATTCTCATTATCTTTTGTATCCATGGTATTAAACTATTTTAGCATTAGATCCCGTTTTCCAACTTAATAAATGGAACTTTGCATCTCATTAAATGAATTGGCCTTCTAAAATAGGAAAACAGGACTAGTAGATTTGGCTTACATCTGAACTTATATTATTACTACTTTTGTACATTTAGTTGTGGTTTGAGTCCAATTCCTATTTACTGATTATTATTTAATAGTTCTAGTTTGAGTCCAACAGTTGATATTGCAGATTATTATATATTAGTTTTTATTCGAATATGGAAATCATTATTAGTAATGATTGGTTAGAAATACGATTTGAGACTGATAGTATTTATAGTTATGGACAGAAGGAGAATATACGGTACTCTTATCACACATCTTGGCTAATTTTTACGTTCCTTACTGTTATACTTTGTCTAATATTAGAACTACCCATTGTTTGCACCCATCATTCTTACAAGGGATTGATTAGGTTTTATTTTGATATGACTTTAATTACAATATCAATAAATAAACCATGAAACTGAGGTATAAAACATAAAATATATAGAATAAATAGAAGAGTTATAGATAGACACAACTAAATAAGGAAAAGGGAAAGCGAAGGTATTCAAATTAATGGCCTTAGCTTCCTTATGATTATACATGAGCACCTAAATTTTACACTAGACAAGAGGGAATCAAATCACCCTCAAAACCAATGCATCTAATCAATATCATTCAATAAGAGTTTACCAATATTTAAAAGAGTATCGCTCATCAATAAACAAAAACTAAGGAATGAAATGAAAAGCTATTTATAACTATGAGACAAAAAGAAAATAATCCAATTGCCAAGATTGGTGATGCACCATAAGGTTGTACACAATGCCAATTGGATGTGTGTTGAGCAAAAAAGTGTATGACCCCTAGTTTGTGTAGTCTTCTTTCCCATCTCCATGTTGGTTCCCCCTAATAGACTTTGGTCCACTAATTCTCCTTGCTACACCAAATTTGTCAAAATGGTGTCCTCAGTTGGGTTAGCATCTTTGTTTGGTCCTTTATCTCCTAACACCTTCAAACCATCATTTGAAATAACCGTCATGACTTAAAACCCTTACTTTGTAGTCAAAACTAGATCAAGTACCTTGGTTTTCATGAATAATGCTAGTATAGATAGATTTCTCTCACTTGGCTTTAAGTAAAATATCTTGAGGCTATTCAGATTGTTTTAGCCTTCTTCTTAAAGAGAATTTGACCTCGAATTTGTGGTACCATCATTTACAAAAGACTTAAAAGGTGACAGATCTCACATATTGAGGATGTTGTGCACTTGATAGTCTAGTAGTAGATATGCATTATAAGCATTGTTAGTTATCCTTCCAGGCACAAGTTGTTTCTTTGCTTTGTTCGACCTTTTAGCCACTTCTTGGTTTCTTTTTTTAAAGGAGAAGTCTCACTTTCTCAAGTATATTCTTAATTCCTTCCACCTACTTGTTTCCAGCAAGGATTAACACAACATCACTTGACAAGGGGTGAGATCCAATATGATTAGGGGGTAAAACCATTAACACATTAAAAAGGCATCATACCTATAGACATATGAATATCCTTATTGTACACAAATTCAATTAAAGGTAATTAATCCTTCCAATAGTCTACTTTAACACTAACCACGACGGGTAGAATAGAACCTATGTTGATCTTCATAAACTCAATTTGACCATCTATTTGTGGGTAGCATGATATAGAAAAAATAAATTTAGTGCAAAGCTTTACCCATAATGATCTCATAAAATAACTAAGGTACTTTGGTCTCTATCACTAATGATGGTGTTGGGAATTTCGTGCATCTTAATAACATGTTCAATGATCAAGGACGCCACATTAGAGGCATCATCACACTTGTGACATAGGATAAAGTTCTCCATTTTTTAAAAGCTATCAACAATAACAAAACTTCTATCCTTTCCCACTTATCCTAAGAAAACCCAAAATAAAGCCTGAAGAAATATCAAGCCAAGGTGTGGGGGAGTGGGAATCAGTTTATACAATTCTTAGGGGAGAATCCAAGATTTAGAGAATCTATAATCTACACATTGACTACACTCATGCAACATTGTTTCATATTTTGGGTAATAAATATGTTCCTCTAGGATTCCAATGGTCTTTTCAACTCCAAAGTAACCCATCATACAACCATCATGTGCCTCTCTAATAAACAATTTTGTCCTTCAACATGAGGGCACACATAGTCTTTTTTCTTTGACTAAAAACCATTAAACATAGAATATGGTATAAAAGACCTATCCCTAATCCATAACTACCTATACCATTTCTCATAATAATAGAAGATAGGGTCCTAAGTGGCATGCTTTTTGATCAATTTATCATGAGCCTATAAATGTTTTAATGGTTCATGGTTGGTTTGAATCACAAATTCCTTGGGCAATAAATAATGTTGTTAATTACCCAAAGCTCTAATCAAGGCATATTACTCAAGATCATACATAGAGTAGTTCAAGGTTTCGCCTTTAAAATTTTTGATAATGTAAGAAAAGGGATTATATTTTTACATTAGGATGGCTCTAATGCTTACCTTGCAATCATAACACTCTATCTCAAACACATCTTATCAAAAATGTTATTATTGTAACAAGAGAGGGGAGCTAGGCATAGATTTCAAAGTTTTAAAGTATTTGGATTAATTATCGCCCAATTTCAAAGGTTTATATTTTTGGATTAACTTGATAAAGAAAGCATAAATGGTGTTGAATCCTTTGACAAACTACCTATAAAAACAAGCCTATCCATTGAAGATTTATACTTCACTAACGAATTTCAGAGATGGCCAATTCTCGATACTATCTATCTTGTATTCATCAACCACGAATCCTATTGATCTTACAAAAAACCCCAAGAACATTACATTGTTACACCAAAAGAGTATTTCTCAAGACCAACATACAAAATTTCTCTCCTAAGCATATCAAAGATATTTTAAAAATCTAAAAATACTCTTAAAAGGATTTTCTATAAACTAAGATATCATCAAAGCATACTACTACATATTTCCTCGTTAAAAGTTTCATGACATGGTTCGTTATCATTATAAAGAGAATAGGAACATTGGTGAGACAAAAAGGTATAACAATCCATCCATATACACAAAATATAGACTAGAAGGTTGTCTACCATTCAACATCCAGTAACATCTGCATTTGGTGGTACCCACTTCTAAGGTCTATATTATAAAACTTATAAGAACCATTTAATTCATCTATTATATCATCAAAATAGGGAATATGACGGAAATAAGTTGCCATTATCTTATTTATTGCTTGATAATCCACACACATGGGCCAAGTCTATATCTTTTTGGTACAAACAATATTGAGACTACACACAGACTCATGCTTCCTTTAATGTATCAATTGGTTAGACGTTCCTCAATATTTCTTTTAGAGTTCTCTTGTTCCTCTAAATTACTGTGATAAGTGATTTAGTTTAGCAATTATAAGCCCAACAGAACATCTATTTAATGCTCAATTTAGGAAAGTTAGGGACATCTTTCTTAAAGATCCTTGGAATTACATTATCATAATCATAAAAAACAAGATAAATAGAATGGGAATAGGAGAAGTTGAGTGGATTTATTAAAATATGGGCAAGGAGAAGCCTGGGTGTTTTATCATCATGTTCCTTGAAATTTTTTTTTTGAGCCAATATTACCATAGGACTCTTCCCTACAATTTCCTTATTTCTTCCCTTCATGGGGTTCCTCTTCCCCTTCATTCTAGCCTTTCTCCTTTAACTATTTATTCCTTTGATGTATCTTATTTACATTTGAGGGTAAAAGAGCATGGAGTAAAAACATTAGAACATTTGACTCAAGAGAATACCAGTTGGTCCTTATAAAATAATTGTGGGAACAGTCATATTTCCATGGTCTTCAAAGAAATATTTGACAATCTTGCATGGGAATTATGTCACATAGCACTTCCTCATGGTAATTCTCAATTTTGAATGAAATTAAAACTTATCTATTTAACTTAAATTATCCATATTCATTTAGCCAACGATGCTTTATGGTGTGACATGTATTGATATGGGTAGCTTCAAGAAACACACCATGTTAGCTCTAGAAACATTAGAACAACTCCCACTATCTATGACGAATGAGATGATATTTTCCTTGATAAGACACATCGAATGGTATAAGTTTTCATTTTAACTCGAGTTATCCAAGTTCTTATTAATTGGTTATCGCCTAACTACAAATTTAGGCACCTTAAACTCTTTTTCTTGAGGCCAAGAATCCTTATTTCTTATCCCTACATACTCATATTTGATAAACACATTCCTTTCTTAGATTTCTTCTTAAAGTTTTCCTTTTGTTCCACCTCTTCTATGAGGTAATACATATTTCATTCACTAAGGATTATATTTATCTATTTAAGTCACTTATTTTCCTTGTGTCTCAATCTTTGACATTTAAAGCATTGAAAATATTTAGAGTTAAAATTGGTTGGTGGATACTTTTGATTAATCTTCTCAACAAGCTTCTTGTCATAGGTCTTTTTGGCATCCTTATTCTTGTTCCAACCCATTTATGATTGAGATATCTCTTTACGCTTTCCATAAGAAATAGTTTATTAGTATCCTTTAGGTGTAATAGATGTCTTTTCCTTGATTTCTCTCTTAACTTTCAAAGCTATTTGAAAGATCTCCTCTAAAGTAGAAAAATTATGACAAGTCATCAATGTGGAGATCTTTTTTCTCAATCTAACCTTGAAGAGGATGATGACATGTTCCTAATTCACTCAAAACTCAAGCTTTAGGATAAATTATTAGAATTCATCATAGTAAGAGAAGACACTCTTGTTCCCTTTACATAGCTCGTAAAACTTGTCAAGTATGTCATGTTGTTATCTTTTTAGTAAAAACCTTCATCTTATAAGATCCTTTAATACCTCCCACATAGGGGGTTCCCCTTCATTAAGAACATCTTGAACCTTTCTAATATGTTTCCACCATGTAATAACAAACCATTAGAATTGCATTATGGCATAACAACATATATTTTTTCACTGATATCATTGACTTGAAAGGTCCTCAGATATAAGTGGACTTCTATGTGATATAAGCCTCAGGATCACTTCCACCATTGAAAGATGGAAGACTAGTATAGATAGTATTAGCCACATATCCAAACCTTCATAGTTATTATTACTATTTCATTAATCTTTAATTTGGCGATGATTTCCCATGTTTTGTCTTCGATTTGTGATTATATGAAATATTCGTACATGAATTCTATGTCAGCATTGCATCACTGGTTTATTCCTCTAATACTATACAAACATGGCTACCTCATCATACTTTTTATTATCATCTTGTGAACCCTCTTCAACTTGGATGGGTTGATTTTGGTTAAGTGGTTTATGAGGTGGTGTGATTTTGTTTGGAAGATCTTGAGGGTGACCTTGGGGTTGTGGAATTTGCGGAGGTGGTTCATTGGATCATGGTACTTCAAGGTTCAGTTAATTATATTGGGGTTGTAGTGGACGGATGGGATTTTAGTTATACGGGTAGGTAGGGTTTTGATTGATTGGATTAGGTTCTTGTCTTAGTGATTTATACATTTGGTGAAGTGTTTTGGGTGAGATAGTAGTGTATGTGTTTTAGGAATGTCTCCTAAGAAAGTCATAGTAATTTTGAGGAGTGGATTAGGTTGATTTTGGATAACCTTCTAGTTAATTAACCTTCCATCCAACCCCGATATGTGTCCACGTATTTCATTCATATCTTTCTTCACTCTCCAGATGGCTTCCATTAAGACTTCCATGTAAATCTATCCCAAAGAAGTTTGAGTGTCGTCTAACGGAGCCATGGTACATATTAATAGAACACTAAGAAAAAAGACAACAAAAAAGTTTGTGCTAAAATATAATACGCATAATCTATACATACCTTTGTATCACCTCATACTTGGATTCACAATCATTTAAGGCTCACTTATACTCTGATGGCAATTGAAGTGTTGATAGCTACTATAGGATGGAATAAATTATATCTTGCTGGAAATATGAATGACTACAAAGCAATTTATAGACATGAATTAAGAAAGTACTATCAATTATAAGTTGGAGAAGCAAACAAAACAGTAGCACTGTAATAAATTGAACTCAATCAACTAAGTATACCAAGTGCTAAATGTTAATTAGTGTTAGAATTAAGAAATAGATTTTGAATCATAAAATTGAAACTTAAGATGCTTGAACCTGAGTTAGAGTGCATATCATAAAGATCGGATCTCCCAAAGTGAGTTAGGATTTCAAAACTCTACCCATGTATTTAAAAAGTTTTTGTGTATCTATAAATAGAATTCCCAATCGCCGAATTTTATAGTCTAGCAAGTAAACTTTGGAATAAGGGTTGATAAAAAAACATCGCGCCAAGATGATTGGCGTAGGTCAGCTTGGTGCACTGAAATATACTAAATTTACACTTGAAGACACTAAATATTTTGGATGTTATGGTCCCACATATACCCTATACATTGTAATTTCCTTTTTTCAAATATTCCTTTTTTCAATTCTAACACGTATGTGTTCCCTTTTGGTACTTTTCTTGGATCAAACCTCACAATTTTTATATTTCACCTTCTTGATGTTTTGAATATTCCTCAAGAATACTAATAATAAGGTGAAGAACCCAAAAAGCACAAATGACTTTATATATCTAGAATCATACCAAATCTCAAATTTGGGTCCTTTCAATTAGGTAATCACCTTTCAACAGCCTTTATCGTAAATTTCAACCCAAAATTGATTGATCTAAGAACCTCTTTCTCAAATTTCTTGAAACTCAAGAATCTAATTTAACTTAGCTCATATGTATCACATTTTTTCTGCATGGTCTAGTATTTCTATTTTTACCCTTTATTGCTGATTTTAAATCATATTCTTACATTTCATTTATGCTTTACTATAATTTAGCTCAATCAGCCTATGATTCCTACTGTTGTGTTCGGTACTCATACTGCACTTTTATATCTTTTTATTAATGAAGATTCGAGTATATGTCATTACCACTAATGTTACCCTCTGGTTGTGGTACGATTATAGATATCATAAGCTTTTATAGTTTGCAGTTAATACACCTTCTTGTGATATATTTGGATAGTCTTTTTGTAAATTCTGAGACTATTATACATATTAGAACCATTTAATACTTTCTTTTCAATAAGTGGCTCTAATACCTACCTTACCAGGTTATGTGGGAACTCCTTTTTAATCTTTTTTACTCTTTCCTTTAATAAAAGTATATATATATATATATCATTTTCATTGCTTTGTACCTCTGTTTTATGTCTATTCACTTATTTTCTTATCATCCACCAATTAGCTCATTACTTGTTATTCTGGGCCATGGCTTGGCTTACGTATGGGTGGATTATAGTAGGTGCCATCATGACTTATGAAATTGAATGGTGATAGTTTAGAATTAGAGCTTAGGTTCATTATTATGGTTAATACAAGTACAAGATTCTATTAGATTCCAATGGATTTGAATGGTGATGTTTGTATCCTATCTGTAGGAGTCTATAATATATTGCTAGGGAAATTACATCATTTTGGTTTATTTTACCTATTATGTCTATGTAGGTTTTATATTCATATTAGTTTTACTCATTTGTACATGGCTTGAATGTAAGACATGATGACCAAGGATTAGGACCCTGAGTCTATAGTTAGAGCACCAATTAGAGGTCGAGGTTGACCTAGAATTCAAGGTCAGACTAGAGTTGTAGCCTAAGATTAAAACTAGGACAAAGAGTATTTTTCATATCCTATAATTGCTATTAACCCTAACATAGCACTAGAGGTTCAACCACTACAATAACAGGTGACCAAGTGGTAGACTAGGCCTTACCGAGTAATCTTCATCCATTCTTTATGATGCCTTGGTACAACTATTGGGGTTAGTAGATGCTCCACTAAAATATGTGATTTAAATAGAATCTAAGGTTGTATTGGTTTAGGGGCACAACCTATAACTACAACTTCTAGAATATTGATCTTGCTTGCACCGGTAGTTCAACCACCAACAGTAGCATGTCTAATTCTGACTGTGAAGGAGAAAAATCTTGGACAATTTTTTAGATTGGATCCATCTAGGTTTGAAGGCACCCCATGAGAGGATGTATTTGAGACTCTAACTAGTTGTTAGGAGAGGCTAAACAATTTAGGTTTGGTAGCATGTGGTGTAAAGTACATACCTTTTTAGTTTTATCAAGCTACAAAATTATGGATGAGGGGTTATATGGATTCGATACCAATTCAATATCCCCCCCATGACATAGAATTAGTTCTCCAAGGCTTGCTAGGAGACGTATTCCATGCAGATTGTGTGAGCATCCGAGGGATCAATTTACATGATGAGAGCAGTATTTTATGTCAATAATTAAGTATGAGGATAGGTTTTATGAGTTGGCTAAGCATTCAGTCATAATTTTACTAACTTAGTTTGAGCATATTTAGTGTTTTATTAGAGAGATAAAACTTCCTTTTTGTATGGGTACTCAAACTCTAGTTATTGCAGGTAGATCTTTCATGGATACTATTGACTATTCCCAAACTATAAAAGAGATACATCTCATATTTCAAGGGGGTATAGATAAGAAACCCTTTCATTATGGTGGTTATAGTGGAAGCCACAACATCTCATAGCTAATAGGCAGAGGACTTCAGGTTAGGCACCTTTTGTTACCTAAGACAACCCCTAGTGTAACACAATGCTCAAAGTCACAAGTGACACTAAGTTAACACATGGCTTGGAAAAACACTAAGAATACTAAAGAAAATAGTGAGATACTAAGAAAAAGATACATTGTAAAATCAAAATAAAAACCAAATGTCAAAATTAATATTGTCTAACATAATCAATATGCTAAAAATATAATTCTCTCTCTAAAAACCTAAAAACCATATGAGTTGTTGGGAAACCCCCCAAAAAACTCCAACTATATGAAAATATAATATTACTAAAAATACATATTGATAACTAGCCCTTTAATGAAGATGACTCACCAAATCCGCCTGCGGATATGGTGCAAAATCTTCCTAAGTGCGATCTAGATGATGAATGTCAAAACCAATATTATACAACAATATAGCATGAAAGAAAGTATGTGAAATAGGAAATAATTGATATAGGCTGAACATGACGCATACCATGATAAACTGATGCTAGACCAAGTAATAAGCAAGAATTGTATGATAAGGTTTTCTTCAAAGAGACATGTGTTTAGGATCCTAATTTTTACTATTTGTAGGCATTAGTAATTTTTTTTTGGAAGTGTTGTTTTTAGCTTGAGGATGAGCAAACGTTTAAGTTGGAGGTGTTGATGAGTCCACAAATACACTCTTTTGCCTTAAAAATAGAAAGAAAAATTTGTATTCAATTTTAAATTTAATAAATTTCAATGTTGATTTGATTTATTTTTAGGGTGAATCCATAGAAGGCATCGAGATAGCACAAAGGAAAAAAGAGGCATAAAGATAAAGGAACAAAGAAGAAATTAAATAAGTATAGGGAAAAGATAATTCATCTTATCACCAAAGCTAATAGCATAATCACATAACTATACAAAAAAGAGGAAAAGGAAAGTTGGACAAAACATGGTACACTGATATGGCCTTTGGTTCACTGATTTGTCCTTGCTATGTCAAACTGGGCAGAATGGTGACATTAGCTTTATAGGCATCTTTTTGGGCCTTTGTCTCCTAACACCTTTGCATATTCACTCTGAGTAACCTTAATAAATACAACCCTTTCTTTGTTGTCAAGGACCTTCATTTTCATAAATAATGCTTTCATTCCTTGGAGTTCTCTTTCTTAGCATCTACTAAATAGTCTTGATGCAATCCATAATGTATTGTATTTTATTATGTGTAACTTCCCGGATTATAGTGTTTAGTTACGCTATATCTAGGCATTTATTTTCCTTTTTGGAGTCATTTTTATGATTTTCCATATTTGCATAGCAAAAGATCTGATTTTCCATTTATTGCCTCTTATATAGATTTGAAGTTTCTTATTCTTTTACTTTAATTAAACTCATTCGACCTATGATGCCTATTGAGTACCCCGTGTGTTTGGTTGTCATACTATACTTTGGTGTCTTTTCTCTTGATGCATATTTTAGTATGAGTCATGAATGTTTAGGCTGACCCCGAGCATAGTTGCTGACTGGAGATTAGGCCAATCTTTCAGGGAATAAAGTTGATCAATCTCTTTTCATTTCAATAGAAGTCTTATTTTGTATATTTCGAGACAACTTTGTACATTTTGGCATCTGTCTAGTACTCTTTGTGTGTAGTGGCTCTTATACCGGCCTTACCAGGTCTTGGGGGATTTATTTTGTACATTTTTTTCCTTTTAATTTTTTGTTGCTATACCAATATTTCTTTGCTTATGGTTGCTCTAATTACTATAACATCCTAAAAATTAAAGAGAAGGCTCGAACCTGATAAAGAGGTCATAGAGAGCCTCATGATGAGTCCCCTACTAGGGGATAGTATAGGCTATCTTCCTCAGGTCTTATTCCCACTCTTAAGATAGAGATTCTTCTACCCCAACCAGTGGTAGACAAGGCTTCACCAGGGTTTATTTCTTCTTAATTGCTCAGAGATGCATTAGTTCAACTATTGGGTTTAATTGGTGGTGATAATTTAATGGTGCAGGGTTTATAGATCACAGTGGTACAGAGGCAGAAAAAATAGTTGTAGCACCCAAAATTGAAGTTCCTCCTACATCGGTAGTTACTCACCTAGTAGTTGTTTAGCTAGTGGTTTCTTAGCCTGCTATGTCATTTGAGAAGCAAAAGATATTGGGTAGATTCTTGAGATTATTTTCACCTAGGTTTTCTGGTGCTCTAAGCAAGGATGCATATGAGTTCCTAATTTTTTTTGAGGATATGTTTGGTAATTTGTGCCTTGTTGAGACTCATGGTGTGGATTACACCATATTTTAGTTGTATTTGGTTACTCGACATTGGTAGAGAGGTTTTATGGATTCTAGACTAGTTGGATCTTGTTCCTTGCTATGGACTCTGTTCTCTTAGATGTTCTTTGAGAAGTATATGCCTTACAACATGAGAGATCATTTGAGGGATAAGATATCTAGATTAGAGTAGGGGCTCCATAACAGTTGTAGAGTATGAGTCTATTTTAATGAGTTAGTTGAGTATACAATATATATACTGGATACTGAGTATGAAGGAGCTCTCTACTTTGTTAGATGGCTAAGACTAAAATTTATATGTCTACTCAGAGTTTAGTTTTGACAGGTAGATCTTTCGCTGAGGTATTAAATGATGCTCGAGTGATGAAGTAGATACAACTTGAGGGTCATGATAAGAGGCCTAGATTTCAGGGTAGATTTATTCGGAGTCATCATAGTTCCCAATCTAAATATGGATATTCTCAGAGTAGGTATCCTCTATGTTAACCCTATTAGTCTCAGAGTCATTTAATCAACCTGTTCAGGCTGTAGTTCAGATTACTGATAGAGGTAAGTCTAGTGCTAGTGATCTCCCTACTAAGGGTATTGGTCAGTCTTAAAGAGGTTAATCTTCTACTTAGTCTAGTAGTGATGGTTACTTTAGGTCAGCCGGATCTATTGGTTCTAGTTCAGCTGATGTTTCTTATTTTACTTGTCGTCTTTCTGGTCATTATTTATTGCCCAAATCGTAGGGTGATTGTTGTTTAAACTCAAGGTGTTTCCCCAATAAGATCAGTTTACCCCTCAGCTATAAGTGGTTCGTATGGTCTCATAGGTGGTTTCCCGGTTACTTGAAGAGGTTCATAGCCAGGGAGGATAGGAGATAAGTTAGGTGCCCAACTAGGTAGCAAACATGGTCAGTTGTATGTAGTACCTTCTATACCCTAGGTTGAGACTTCAAATATTATAGTTATAGGTATGATTCTTGTGTTCCAACAGTCGACCCCATGCTTTATTTAATATGGAATCTACTTATTCTAATATATGTGCTTTTAATGCCCTACGATTGGGGTTACCTTTTTATTTATTATCTATAGCAGTACATGTATCTAATTTTATGGGTGATTATTTATTAGTGGCATTGGGTTTTCAGATCATGTATTATGATTATTAGTAATGTTGATACTTCTACTGATCTTATTATTCTGGATATGGTGGATTTTGATAGGATTCTAGGCATAGACTGGTTATCCCACTATCATGAGGTCATGAATTGTTTGTCCAAGATTATTACCTTAGCCATGCTTGCATACCACTAGTCATATGGCAAGGAGCAGTTTACCATAAGGTGATAGGGATTATTTCTTATGTTTGTGCTAGGAGGCCTATTTTGATGAGTTATGAGTCTTATCTCACTTATATTTCTAATACTAGTGTGTACCGTCGCTTGACTTAAATTCTGTTGCTTTTGAGTTTCCTGATGTGTTACCTATCGACCTGTAAAGTATTCCCCGTATCCATTAGATTGAGTTTGCTATTGACCTAGATCCTAGCACCCGACCTATTTTTATGGCACCTGCCGAGCGTAAGGTGCTAAATTCTCAACTTTAGGATCTTCTTGGTAAGGTTTTATTAGTTTGAGTGTGTCTCCTTGGGGATCTCCAATATTATTTGAAAAGAAGAAAGATGGTTTAGTACGTATGTGTACTGATTAAAGGTATCTTAATAAGGTGATAGTGAAGAATCATTATCCTATGCCTCTCATTGGTGATTTATTTGGCCAACTTATAGGTGTGATGCTGTTTTCTAAGATAGATTTGATTTTTATTGCCATCACTTGAGAATTCCGGCTGAGGATTTCCCAAAGACAGCCTTTAGGACCCATTATGGTCATTATGAGGTCTTAGTGATGTTATTTGGTTTGGCTAGTGCCCCAGCCACACTCATTTACCTAATGAACCAAGTATTTAGGCCTTATTTTTAATACTTCATGATATGTTCATCAACGACATTTTTATGTATTCAAGGAGTAGAGAGGTTCATGCGTAGCATTTGAGGATCATACTCCATACTTTGAGAGATCATGTGTTTTTTGCCAAATTTTCTATATGTGAGTTTTGGCTTGCATCAGAGAAATTCCTTGGACGTGTGGTGTATAAGGATGGGATTACGGTAGACCCTACTAAGATTGAGGTTATTTGTGATAGGTCTAGACCTACATCTCCAACTAAAATTTGTAGTTTTATTGGTTTATCCTGTTATTATAGATGATTCAATGCGGGTTTTGCTACTATTCCAATACCTATTACCATGTTAACTTGGAAGGTGGTTCCTTTTCAATGGTTCGAGATATGTAAGTCGAGATTTGGAATACTCAAGGACATTCTTAATTCATCACCTATTTTATCTCTTCTAGTTAAGGGTGAAGGATTCACCATGTTTTATGATGCATCTAGTGTTTGTGTAGGTTGTGTATTGACGCAGCAGGGTCATGTTATTGCTTATGTGATGTTCATGTTAACATGACGCTTTTGATTTTTAACACCACAAATTTATACGTGAACTTAGGATATTTTTTAGATATAATGCACTTTTGTGTGACTTGCAAGTAAAACATGTCTACAATAGTGTTGGGATGAAAAAGAAAGAAAAATACCTAAAGAAGACCAATTCTGATAAGGGTACGAGTCAGTTCTTGAGTCATAAAACTTTGATACGACTCGTATGCCAATTCATATGACAGCAAAACCAAAAGACAATTTCAAAAGATAAGTATGAAGAAGATATGACTTAGACATACAAGTCGTAAGCCAGGGAATGAGTCGTATAGAGAAGTCGTAAGCATAATAGAACCTAAGCTACCATTCATAAGCTTAAGTCTCAAAAGTATATGATTTGGAAGTTTGAGTATGACTCTTATAGGGAAGTTGTATATAAACTACTATTCAAAGCTTGGAAAGACAAAAGTCCTAGGTAGATATAAGTGAAGAAAGCGAGTCGTACACTTAGGTATGACTTGTAAGAAAATCTCATATGATTAACAGAAAGTTGAAGCCTCAGAAGATTAGACTCTTGAATGGATACAAAAAGGTAGGGTACGACTTGTTGATGAGTGATGATTTTACCAATCATTCTCACTAAAAATTTGTGCACATTACCTTTTTTCTAACAAATAAATGAGATATATTGGTGATAAAATGTACTAATACCCACTCTTTGCATGCATAGAGTTGAGGAATCAAAAAATCTGGATTGGAGCTAAAAATGATCAAAAAGGGAAATGAAAAGTGTAGTTGAAGACTTGGAGCAGAAAGGCCTCAGGTACCACGGTTGATGATGATGCTGGTGGTGAGGGTGCATAGTGAATAGAAGAGAATATCTAAAATTATAGATGTCGATTTAGGGAAACCCCTCTTGCTCTTGCTTTATTGCACATGCAGTGAGGACACTGCATTTTTTTTAGTTGAGGGTGCCCCTGGATTTGAATCATTTTGATTGTTGCTGGATATTTCTTGTTATGATTTTTTGGGATGACACTCTAGATACTTTGTTTTCATTATTTATTTTGTTTTGAGAAGCTACATCTTTAGGCACTCTGATGGTGCCCATGTTTTATGGATTATCATGTCATTTTTAGTTTAAGTTTTTCTTTCACTGTTATTTTTTAGTTTAAGTTTTATGGATTATGGATTATCATTCCATTAAGTTTAAAACATTTTTAGTTTATGTTTTATGGATTATCATGTCATTTTTAGTTTAGCAAGGTCTTTTAACCTATATGCAACCAACTCTACACAATGTTCCTCAGATACATGCATCATCTGAGTAATCTTCCGCATCTCCTCTAAAAACAATAGTGGATTCTCATCAGACCTGGACCCATAGAATTCCAGTGGATTCATCCGCATGAAGTCACAGATCCTGAAAGTAGCTGAATCACCTCTCTGCTGCTGTGGTACTGAGGCCAGGTTTTCCTGAACATTTGCAGAACAGCTTGGGCCAGCGCCTGAAAGGCTGCCTAAAATTCAGTATAAGACATGTTTTCATTGAATGGGTCAGCGGGTTAAGGTTGTTGACCATCATTATTTCTTCGAGCTCGGCGTGGAGGCATATTTCTAAAAAAGGAGAGAGCGAATCAATTGCAGAGAAAGACACTTTGAGAACGATAGACGTCTGAAAGAAAGAATCACATTTTTTCCTAAAACGTCTTGTAGCCTCTTGCTCATAGATGTGGCGTGCTACACACCAATGATTCAGAGTCTACTTAAAGTGGCTTGTCAGACTCCCTAGGACACCTTAAAACCTTAGGCTCTAATACCAAGTTTATAACGCCCCAAAAAATGGGTTCCGGAGCGTCACACGGTGCTTGAGGCTACGATTAGCCCTAAGCTAACCCTTTGAGCCATTTTTATTTAGTTCAACAAAAATCAATGAGGTTTCCATAAATAATCCTCAAATATCAACAGAGTAATCATCATGCAAGAATAAAAGAATTTCAGAAAGATAACAAAATACGACTTATTAGTCAACTCCTAACATCTCTACTAGTCTGACAAGCCTCTAAGAAAATCAATAAAACCAGCGAGCCATTGAGACATGCCCCAACTGACTCATACTCAGTTATCAAATATAAACAATTCCATGAAACCAACATCAGACATCACGTCCTCGGAACATGAGGACTCACCACAACAGAGGATGTAGAACATCATGCCCGAAGAATCACTGTCAAACCTGGATCTGAGCACCTAAACCTACATTTTGATAAAATATAGCCCATATCCGAATATGTGGGTCAGTAGCATGGAAAGGAACCAAGTATATAGGGGTGTATGCAGTTGTATAAACATCATCATCATAAATATTTATAAGAAATATGCAAGATGTATGAAAGACTCACATAGCCCGAAGAAAATCATCATAATCATGAGAGGATGAAATAAGTTCAATAACACATATGAGTCATCATTTAATTTGTCAATCACTTTCAGTTTATCAAGAATATCAATTCTCATAATGTAAATATCATTTAAATCTTTCGAAAGAATAACTTTAACAATTCCAGTTTCAAATCACTTCACCGTTCACCATAGACACAAGGAAACACACATACACTGGGAGATCCTTTAACCGACATAAATCATGTGAGCTACATGGAGTCCAACATACAACCAACGTTTGGGAGAGCCATCCTATCCTTTCCATTAGAGTAGGACTATCGATATCAAATCCTTACAAACTAGTGATCACTATATGAATTAGCCTCAGGCTCACTCTTATGGGGGCATGTAGTTCTAGGGAAGTAAGGTAGCTTTATACCTCCCACTCAGTGCTAAAGATTTGTCCTAAATTTAGCTCAGATTATTTCAAAGACAATCCAGAATAAAACAATTTCAGTAATATATAAATATACATTGGGAGCCATCATTCTTCATATCTATCAAAATCAACCACGTTTTGGATTTCTTTCACACTCGAGTTTAAAACAACTCCATTAAGATCAAAAGGTCAAATCATTCAAAATATCTCAAATATTCAACATCAGCGTGCTTATAACATACACTTTCTCAAAAAAACACAATTTCCAATGGGGATTCACGATCCAAATATCAAAATCATGATAAATATCAGTCAAGATCCATGCTTTATATCTTCACATATGTAAATTCATCTTTCAAAATCATAAAAATCAAGATTTCATAATAATCATCATAAGATATGGGTTCATGCTTCAAATTCATAAAAATCAAATAAAAATCATGCCTTTGTAAAAAAAGTTACTTTTGGGCACAAGAACAAAAGAGAGTTCTTGTTGAAAAATGTCACATACCTTGAATGATGAACTTTAGATCGGTACTCATTTTTGAGATGTTAATCGTGCCTTTGAATGATGGTTCTTGGAGTTCTTGAACTAGGAACTTGGAATCTTGAATAAATTTGCAGAATTAATGGTGAACTTTGGAGGTTTTTGAAGTTGGATGTAGGAGCTTATGATTTTATTTTTGAGGGAATTTGATGAAATATAACATATAATGCTTCTAATAGGCTTTCATATAGGGGTTGGATGGATTTTGGGTGAGGGGGAGTGACCAAAATGCCCTTAAAAATCAAATAATTCTCAAATCTGTCCTTTGGTGGACTGTTTTGATAGTTTCAAGTAGATCAACCATAACATTTTACTTCGATATTCAAATTGGATAAAACCAATTTTATTAGAAAGAGGACTCTCATATCTTTCCATTGATATATAGTATCTTGCCCAGATCATTGTGTATGAGGAGTTATGATCGTTTGAAGTTGACCCAAAAATTTTCTTTTGATAGGCTGAAGTAGATCGACCATAACTTTTTGCTTCGATAGACAAATTGGATGAAACCAATTTCATTAGAAAGAGGAATCGCAGAGCTTTCCATTGATATATAGTAAATCACCCAGATCATTATGTACAAGGTTTTATAATCATTTAAAGTTGGAGAAAAAATACACCAGGCCTCAGTACTTTTTCCTGCATGTTTT
Organism: Capsicum annuum; assembly: GCF_002878395.1. Classification (NCBI taxonomy): domain Eukaryota; kingdom Viridiplantae; phylum Streptophyta; class Magnoliopsida; order Solanales; family Solanaceae; genus Capsicum; species Capsicum annuum. The sequence continues at coordinate 79,979,622 of NC_061118.1, read as the reverse complement.
ACTATTCACTACTATTCACGGTTCGATCGGAATGTTCATTACTCGTCACTTAGGTGTCCATTTTGGATGATCCACATCTAGTTGCAATGCTTATTTGATACTTTACGTAATGGTAGGTCATAATCTAAGACATTCCGCACGAAAAATTTATAATTCATTCTAGAAGATAGAACCCAATACATTTACGCATAAAATTTTAACAAAAAATTTCCCGGGGTATTACAGTATCTATACGGTTAGTGTTACCATTTTGAGCCTAAAATATGAGGCTAAGGATTTGGTTGTTTCCATAATTTTGTAAATTTTGTGAGGTGCTAATGTATAATGAACAACCCCCTCTGTCAAAAATTTTCAAAAGAAGATCAAGGGCATGGATGGGAGCAATTTTGTAACAAAACTTTTTCTCTTATTGTGGCTTCATAAATTTTGACATATGAATAGAAATAGATACCCATATTTTGACTCTCATAAGAAGCAAATTTGAGCCTCCTTGGTGAATTTTGTATGCCATGTGTGGTGAGATTTAGGTATTCATCTCTTATACACTTGGGCTATCTTAAACTTGCCCCGTTAGTCTTTTAAAACTAAATTTTATTGTATGTGGTTGGAGTAATGATCTTAGGCTACCCTTGTTATTTTGCAATCCACTCTTGCCTAAAAACCCTACCCATGTATAATTGTATTCCCTATAAGCATTGAGCTACTTGTGGTTGCATCTAAAATTAAAGTCATTGTGAGCTTTAGGGTATAGAGTTAGGTATAGAGAATTATTGTCTCTTGGAAAGAGGTAGTGCTGGTTGAGGGCAAACAAATGATTTAAGTTGGGGGTGTTTATGAGTGATGATTTAATCACTCATTCTCATAAACATTTGTGCACATTACCTAGTTTTGAATGAATAAATGATACATATAGGTTATAAAATGCACCAATGTCCACTCTTTGTAGGCATTGAGTTGAGGATATCAAAAGTTGTTGATTGGAGCTGAAAATGATCAAAAGGGAGCATGAAAAGTGCAATTGAAGACTTGGAGAAAAAATGACTCAAGTACTGCGGTCGCGGTCTACTAACCGCGATTGCGGCAGTCAAGTAAAAGTCATCTAACTGTGATCGTGGAAGTTACCTGAGGTCGTATAACCGCGGTCGCACCCAGACTCGCGCGATCCCGATTTAGCTGAAGAAATCATCCCAAGGGAAAAACTGGAAATGCATGTGGTTGATCCCAATTTTGACAAAATAGTTCAAAGCCTAGCAGGATGGATCATATTCCATCTTCCCAAAATCCTTAGGTTTAGCTCTTGAATTCATAGCCTCGTTTATTGAGAAGAAAATATTTTATAATTTTTGGGTGAAGAATACATTGGAGACACTCTAAGTGGAAGATTATCTCACATCCATTGTTGATTTGTGGGAGTGCCAAGTTTAAATTAAAATTAACTTAGGCTTTAATAAATCACTTTAATGGAGTTTATAGGTATATCTATTCATATTTATCTTATGTGTTAATAGATCTCCCTCTTGGGGTTGTGTGTGAACATGGATTAAAGTATGTGTGGGTTGTAATTTATTATTACTATACTAACTTGGTTGGGGTTTGATGTGCGAAAGCCCTAAATTACAACATGGGTATGATGAGTGAAAGATCAATGCTCTAGAAAACCTGAAGCCATCTTCGAAAGAATGGTTTTGGGTGAAGTTTAGGAATCTATATCATCCTCAAAAGAGGGATGTTGAAACCAACTCAATGATAGACAATTATGTATATAGTTTGCTAAATTTCTACTATCTTAGACATAAGGGTGAATATGAGGCTGACTATACCATGGGTATCATCCTAGAAATAGGGATGCCTAGATTGAGGTTGTGGTTACCAAATATTGAACACATCTATTAGGCATTCGAAAGAATCAATTGGTGAAAGTTTTGTGTTTTGTTGAAAGACTAACATTAAAATCTATAACCAAACCTACCCATAGTTGACTTACTAAATTCATGTTGATTGCCGAACACCCGCATATCACTTACTTAGTAGTGCGTAATCCCAAGATTCGTGCATACCTATTTAAACTCTAATTATTCATAGCCATAAATTTATATTATAAAAACACAAAAAGAAATATTATTGTATATACATATCTCCCCTATTTTTATCTTCTTTTAACATTGGTTTCAATTTAATGTGTATCTTTTATTTCAAAGTAACTTGATTTCCACTTACATTATTCCTCGTGGATTCGACCCTGACTCCAATGTTGGGTAAATATATTGATGACGGCCGCCTTGCACTTAAATTGTCATGTAAGTTGAACGTTATCACTTGTATGATTTTGGTACGAACTGCCAACATAACTTTACCTTTCAGGTTTTATTATTATTTTTATGTTATTTTGATATAGTATAAATACCCTAGGATTTACCTTTTATTAGGTTACACATTCTTATCATAGGATGCATATTCTTACAATACTTTTACCATTATTCTTGAGATTTTGGGTTTTTATTCAATACAAAACTATGGATTTTATTCATCTTATTCTTGTGTAATTAATATTATGTGTTCTTCATTGATAATCATGGTTTCCTTCACAAACATGAGTGATTAATATCCTTGACTAGGGTTGTGGGAATCCTGGCGGATTAGCTACGTAGAAAAAGTGTGATACTTATCTGTTTTAGGTTTTATGCATGTATATTAATCTTCTATGCAATAATTCATTTCAAGTAGCGATAGTTGCTTGAGATTGCCTGTATTTCCATACATCCCAAATAAGGAGTTTGCTATTAGGAAAAAAAGTTACTACAGTGATTTGGGATTCTTCTACTTCTATCTTTTAGTCTCTGTGCCCCATCTAATCACTTGATCCTAATAAGTGAAAGTGAACAAAGTCGTAGCAAGGAGAAACAAGGAGATGCCCTGACCTAATAAGTAATGGGTGAGATTTATCTTCGCACATAATAAGCGGCGGAATACCTATCTTGTAGACTTTGCATACCCAACAACAAAATAGTTGGGTTGATCACGACAAATTTATGAAGCTGAGAAGTCAAGGAGCACACAAGCCTAGTATTATCTCCCATTGTTTACAACTCAAAAGAATGCAAGATTCAGTTACTACTTGAAATTGATACTAAAATTCTCCTATTTACTTTACTGTACTGCTCATGGATTACATCATGTCAAGCAACTATTCATATTTTCCCTGTGGGATCAACCGTAACCTAGATGGATTATTATATTTGCAATCGACCACAATATACTTCTAGTTGGAGTGTAGCTTTAAGCAACATAATTATTCTTCTATATATCTTAAGGTGCACGGCAAAACTGCCCCATTCATGATTTAGAGTTGGCGACTGTAGTTTTTTGCCCATATGATTTAGAGGCAATATCTTTATAGTATGCATTGTGAGATTTTCACCGATCATAGTAGTATTTAGTATCTAATGACCCAGAGGGAGCTTAATACTTGACAACATAGATTGATGGATTTGCTTAAGGATTTTGATATTTTAATCTTGTATCATCTATAGTGCAAATATGGTAGCGGATGCCTTAAGTCAGAAATCAATGAGTATGCCTAGCTTGGATTGCATATTAGTTTCTGAGAGGCCGTTGGCATGGGACATTCAATCTTAGCTAAAACAATGGTTCTCCTTTATATTTCATACCCTAGGAGGATTCTTCCTAGAGCCTAGGTGAAATATTCATTATTTGAGTAGTCTTGAGATTATCAGTTTGAGGATAACAAGCTTCTCTTCCTTCATGAATAGGTGTTGAGTGGTGAGTATGAGTGTAACACCATATATTCTGAGGTTGTTGTGAGATTTTATGGCTTCATTTGTGTGCCACAGATCTATGCATTGATTAAGTTGATTTCGCATAAGGCTCATAGCTTTATATATTCCATTCACCCTGGCACAACCAAGATGTAAAGAGATTTAAGGAAATATTATTAATGGAGTTGTATGAAGAGATATATGGAAGTGTTTGTAGCTTTTTAACTATATTGTCAGCCGATAAAGGCTAAGCATTAGTAGCCATGTGGATTGACTCAGTGGCTTCCTATTTTTGAGTGGAAATGAGAAAGGATTACCATAGGTTTTGTTAGTAGGTTGCCTCACACTTCCTGTGGTTCCAATGGTATTTAGCTCAATTTAGATTGTTTGACCAAGTTATCACATTTCATTTCTATTTAGATATCCTTCAGTTCTAAGAGACTGGCCCATAAATATGTTTTATATATAGTTTGTTGGCATGGTGTGCCCATTTCTATTATTTAAGACTGTGGATTGATGTTCACTTTGAGATTTTGAAGAGTATTTCAAGAGGATTTGGGTACTTAAGTGGACCATAGTACAACCTTTCATTCATAGATAGATGGTTAGTCAGAGTGGATTATTCATATCCTTTTTGATAGGCTCTAAGCCTGTACTATGAATTTTCAAGGCTAGTGGGTGGAGAACTTAGCATTGGAAAAATTTGCTTATGTTGATAGTTATTATTCTAGTATTGTTATGGCACCTTTTGAGGCTATGTTTGGTAGATTGTTCTCCACTTAGATGGTTTGAGACTTCTGAGTTTAGGCCCCACAGTACTGATTTGCTTCAGGAGTCGTTAGACATAGTCATGTAGATACATGATAGGTTGAGAACTGCTCAGAGTAGGTAGAAGTCTTATACAGACCGTAGGCTTTGTTTCTTGATACTTGGAGTTTGTTCTCATGTATTCGTCTGTGTATCTCTCATGAAGGGTATGACGAGGTTCGGAAAGAAGGGAAAACTCAGTCCTAGATATATTGGACCTTTTGAGATTCTTTATGTAGTTGGTACGGTAGCTTATGAATTATCTATACCTCTAGATTTTGTCATTGATCTTATATTTTTTCATGTTTCTATGTTTCGATGATGTATTCCAAATCCGTGTCGTGTGCGTAGATGGGACTCAGTCCAGTTGGACAAGTGTTTGACCTTTGTTAAGGAAACAGTGATTATTTTTGCTAATGATGTCAGGTGGTTGCGTACTAGGGAGATTCCTGTATCTAAGGTTCATTAGAGGAACCACTAAATAGAGGAGGCCACTTGGGGGATTGAGAGCGAGAAGTGGACCCATTACCCTCATCTGTTTGAGACTTCAAGTAGAACTAATTCCTTAACTTTTAAGGGATAAAAGTTCCATTAGTGGTGGATAGTGTAATGACCCTTCAGGTCATTTGCCATGTTTCAACATATTTTTACCGTTATAGCTATTCTATAGCTGCCCGAGTTATTAAGGACATGATGGGATTAAAAGCTCGATTACTGGGTAGTTCATTTGGTTTTAAGAGTCATTTCCTTATTTAGAAGTCTTCGCTGGTTCAAAATGGTCATCAGGTGACTAATTTAGTAAAACAATCTCCTATTAAAATTTTGAGTATGCCAGCATTCCCGAAATATTGATTTTAGGCTAGTAAGCCTTTAGTTCAAATCCCAAATCACTTGAGTTCATTTTTACCTATTGGTTGGAAATTTGAGAAATTTGAAATATGGGTGTAGGGCAGACATTTGGTCAAAACAACCTCGGACAGAAAATCCAAGTGAGCCATCGCATTCAGAATGTCGAGTTTGGTGTGGCTACATAGTTCATTTATGTATATAGAATTTTGGATGAATCTCGAGGCCTTGGCGGAGATGATACAATAACAACTTGGATCGTATCAAAAGTCAAGCCAAAATAGTCCACAAACAAAGGGAAACCCGAGAGCAACACAAACACAATTCTCAACTCCAACAACAACAACAAACAAGGTAAAAATAACTAACAACAACAAGAGATAAACAATATTATGATAAGAAGAACAGCACTAGGATAACAACAATCCAATGTTACAAGATGACAAGACTCAAAAAAAAAAACACGGTTTTACTAGAAATCACAAAATAAGACATGAAATGTAAAGATAGAAAGTGTGACTTACACTATTACAAGGTTAAGAACCCAAAGATGTATTAAATCTAAGGACCCCAAACACTTAGAATAGCAACATTGCACCCTTACGGAGACACAAGATTACAATCCACCTCTCAAGCACCAATGTTTCCAAGCAACACACATTCACAAGTGATTTCATACTTGCTCATGTCCTAGTTTCGGCCTAGGGAGGCTCTCTCTCTGAAGAGAGGTGTTCTTTGTGTTCTTACATCAACATTCCATAATCAATGAACTAAAACCCTATCATGTTCTATTTATGTACTTATTACAATAAGAGGTAAAAATAAAAAAGAGCCCTTTAATGAAAAGAAAACAAAATAGGCGCCCCTGGAGTGTGTTTTGGGGAGGCCTTGTGAACACCAAGGCCCCTATTCCCACTTCCATTTTCACTCCCTCGGTTGTATTCAAAATACCCAAAAAAATGTATCGTCATGATCATGCCTGTATTATCTTCTCCATCTTGAGAGGAATTTGACCTCAAATTCACGGCATAACTAAACCAAAAAAGTCCAAAAAATAAGAAGAAACTGAGAACACAAGAATTTCAAGTCTCGACCAACGCCTTTATTTTGCATCATGGCTTTCTCTCCATCTTAAGATTTTACTTTAATCTAATCTGGATCAATTGAGTTTAGACAAAAAGTTTCAGTACAAAACAACAAATGAGTTATTTGTAAAAGAAAGGTCCTCACACACTCCCTTTATTTCTTTGTTCTTGAATTACTCACACTTAATCCCACAACTTTTGTATGCATGCTTTACTTCGTAAGGTATTGAGAGATAAACCAAATGTTCACAATGACTCCAAAGAATAAGAAAAACACAGAAGGGCGTAAATACGAATAATAGTTTCAAACCCAACTCACAATCTAGTAAATGGTCAGTAGCTTGAAAGTTAGTATTGGAATAAACAAACAAAACTAAAGAAACAACAAAATGAAACTAAGATATCAAAACTTGAGCTTAAAATATGTTGCATGAACAGTAAAAGTGATGACATGGAAGCAGACTATTGGTAAAAATTTTTGTGCTATTTTATTCAATAATTTGAAGCCTTTATCACTTTACAATTTGAAATTAGTGGGAATTGGTGAAGGAGGCAAATATAAGTCTTGGAATCCCTATTCAAATTTCAAATAGGAAGACGACATTCTTTGTACTTTTCCTTAAAACAAGGGTCCTTAAATCATTGAAAAGTTGTTGAAAACTTGTTGTCAAGTTAAGAGTGATGTGAACTAGACCTTTCAGCAACAAATACTACAACTTGTATTTCATTTTTGGTAGATCTAAAGTTCACTTTTTTCCTTTTGACTTAATTGAAGTGCCGGAGTAGAATCTTTCCTTTAGGGATAATTGGGGCTTGCTATACATCTAAGATCGGATTTAGATACCTTAGCCTAGTCTAGGGTAGAAATTTACTTAGAATATATTTTGAGGATTTAGAAGTGGGCTCTTTGAGTGACCTTAAGTCAAGATGGATGATTATTTCTCATGAAACCCTTATATATTTAGTGAATACTTAGAAATGTTCGTTGATGCCATATTAAGAAGATTGGCACTTAATAATCATGGTGATCATGACATTGGAAGTAATCCATATAGATTATTTAACTAGATTATTGATTATGTTTTAATGAGCCATTGAATATGTATGGAATAAGCCCATGATTATGCTATGATTAAGAGATTTATTAGGCTATTAGTTTTACCATTGGCTATGCTATTGCTCATGCTTATGATCACGCTTAATAATTATGCTAGTAATCATGATATAAATCATTCTTATTGATGATATTAGAAATTACAATGTTAATGATGCTAGAAGCTATGGTTATTGTTTTATGGGAATTTACACTATTGATTATACTTGAAATCATGATGTTTGATTGTATGAACGATGAAACATGGGTGAGTTGCTCCACATAATGATTGGAGCACTTGAAAAAACTAAAACCTTGCAGGAAATTATAGAACCCAATGATTTAATGTGGAAAACTCCTTGCTGAAGAGAGGAAAACCATGGCTTGACCTCACAAAAACCACAACAGTCCACTATATTTAAACTCATGATTATAGACACCAATTTACGTAACTCTAGGCTGCACCTGCTCATAATAACTCTACTATAAGCCTACCTTGTCCACTCTTCCAAGAACACACTACAACACTAATTAAATCTAACCAATATTGAACTCAGGTAAATCTACCCAAGCAATCATAGTAAATTAAAGAAAATATTACTCTTATAGCATGAGTAATTCAGTTACAAATTGATAGCCTAATGGACTATCAAACACGAAATGGACACTAAAGAAACAAAAATCAGCAAGTTCACAAAGAGAAAACAACACACTAGAAGGAGATGAAGAAGAAGAATTGCATGAAATTAAATATAGATAGAGAGACCCTCACTTCCACCAATGAATAACACTAAAAGGTGTATCAAGCCTTCAAACACACATCACCAATGTAAGACCAAACCACTCTCTTAGGTGACCCAAAGGAAACACTCTTCCTCAAGCACACTTTTCTTGACAAATTTCCCTATACAAGTGAAACCCTAACTTCAAATGTATTCAAGGAACCAATTTCGGGTTTGACAGCTAAAACTACAAGACTAAAGCTACAATCTAAGAATAATATCCAATTTCATCAAAGTCTAATGAAAAATAATCCTAAGGAGTCTATTTATACTTATTACATTAAAGACCAAAATACCCTTAATGAAAAGGAGCTCCTATGGAGTGTAAAGAAAAATCATAAAATGACCATTACACCCTTAATGAATGGGTGATCATGTAGTGTTTTGATGTGGTCTTCTTCACACTTCAACATATGACTTTCCTTAAGTCTTTTTGGTATTCACAATTATTATTCAACACTTGGACCTCTTGGGCATCTCATCAAGGAAAGCTTCAAAGGAATCTTCCATACATGGGATTGTTCTATTGTGGGATTAAAATGGGTCCCCCATGCGCGCTCCCGTTCCCTCAATGTGACCAAAATTGGGTTCTTCTTGTGTTGTCCTCGCGGGATGTCTTCAAAAGCTAAGGTGGCCATTTGACTTGTATCATCCTCCCCTTCTTGAAAAGGATTCGACCTCGAATCCAAACCTTGCAAAACCAAAGAGAGGATGAACAAATACAAACTCCTCATGGCATGAGGGTTTGGGTTAGCAAAACAAATCATCTCAACATGCCAAAGTTGCACATATTTGCAATATAACCAAGAATTCTTTAAATTAAATATTAAAAGTTCAATGAAAGATGCACAAAGGATTTGGTTATGGAATTCACCAAAACTAATACTTTGCTTGTCATTTAGACCAAGCAACAAGTTGGGCGCATCAACATCATCAATTCTATATTTGGCGCCGGGGTCAAACGGGAAGAGTGGCCATAGACACGGGTCTAGACAACACTCCCATTTCCCATAGGCTTCACTCAGACTACACGACAGACTCTCTACAATGGCATATATATCATCAAAAGCAAGTAGAGAGTAAAGAAAGGCATTACTCAAGTCAACTTCTACTAAGGTATCTTCATGTGTGTAATCACCACTAGTTTCAACATTATCACCATAAGTACTCTCAACAATAAGATCACACGTAGTAGAATAAGAAGTAATTTCAAAGCAATGGACATCTTCCCTTTTTGTAGAAGTACCCTCAAGTATACACATACCACCACCAAAGTCAAAGAAATTATTACTTAAGTCTTCACAAGAAGCAAGTAACTCATCCTCATAATTATTAAACATGGTTGGGGTGTTATACAAAGGATCACAACCACAATCCATTTTCAAGGAACAATCACTTATTGGGTTTCGTAAGAATTCAAGCAAGTCAAAATTATCATCACCCAATTGATCATTACTTTCCAATACCTCACGTTCCCTTCCCTTAAGAGGATTCTCATTTTCCAAGAAGAGATTTCCATCTTTAGGAGGAATGTTGTCACACCATAGTGGGTTGGCATACAGGCTATAGCTTTTAAGACAAGCTATACCTTCAACTTTATTCTCACCACTAGGTTCATTAGGAGTGAACTCATCATCTTCAAACAAGATATTATCCTTAAAAAGAGAAGTATCTATCCATGAAGAAGATATATAGAATTCTCTAAAAGATCGTTATCAACCATCAAAGATATTTCAAGCACATGGTTATCCCTATGAGCAAAACTGAGAGTAGAACATTCACTAGAGGTTATGCTAAAGGGGTTACTCCTATTTATTTGATCAATATTTTCAACATCATCACTCACTTGAGATCCATTAAGCATATCACATATATCCTTAAGTGGTGGACAAATTTCACACCTAAGTTGATCAACATAATTCCCACAAGATGATGTACTGTTATTCAGCACATTAGCTTCAACACTAGGTGGACATAAATTGATCTTACAAGAAGATTCAATTCAGTCATCAATAGGATAAACTACTGTATCAACATTCACAATATGTACATCATTATGAAGGGGCAAAGAATCGATACATGATAAATTATCATTCAACACAATGGCTTCAACACTAGGTGGACTAAAATTGATCTTACAAGAAGAGTCAATTCGGTCATCAACAGGATCAACTAGTGTATCCATACTCATAACAAGTGCATCATCAACAAGTGGAAAAGAATCAATAGACTCACAAATAGATAAGCTACCACTCATGCTCAATGGGCTACTAGCCACACAATTATCGTCCACATGTACAAAAGTGTGTGAGTTTCCTATTTTACCTTAATGTTCTTGAGTACATTCTTCTTTGCCTTTGTTCGGATAATGGCATCCCACTTTCTCCTTTGAGAATCTCACATCACAAGGGAATTTTTCAAGCCTTCTCCCTAGTTTCACTTTTCCATCCGGTTTTAGTGGCTGGTTTTGTGAAGTATAGGATCTTTGCACTTGAGGTGTTTGGAATTGTGGAGATTTTGGTGGATCTAGTCTATCAACCCTCGCTCTAATTCTAATCATCTCACCCCTCATTGAATACATATCACTCCATATAGCATTATTTTTGCTCTTTATTTCTCGACTCAAGGCTTCTACTTAGGCCATCAAAGCTCCCATAACATCATTTCCCTAAGGTTGGGAAGTAGTACCTTTGGTTTCCATGGAAAATGTACCTACGAAGTGCAAAAAACAGCAAGAAGAATAACCTACAAAACGAGAAAACAACACACTAGAAGGAGATGAAGAAGAAGAATTGCATGAAATTAAGGATAGATAGAGAGATACTCACTTCCACTAATGAATATGACTAGAAGATGTATCAAACCTTCAAACACACTTCACCAATGTAAGATCAAACCACTCTCTTAGGTGAACCAAAGGAAACACTCTTCCTCTAGCACACCTTTCTTGCCAAATTTCCCAATAAGAGTGAAACCCTAACTTCAAATGTATTCAAGAAACCAATTTCGCGTTTGAGAGCTAAAACTATAAGACTAAAGCTACAATCTAGGAATAATATCCAATTTCATCAAAGTCTAATAAAAAATAAGCCTAAGGAGTCTATTTATACTTATTACATTAAAGAACAAAATACCCTTAATGAAAAGGGGCTCCTATTGAGTGTAAAGAAAAAGCATAAAAAGGCCATTACACCCTTAATGAATGGGTGATCATGTAGTGTTTTGATGTGGTCTTCTTCACACTTCAAAATATGACTTTCCTTAAGTCTTTTTGGTCTTCACAATTTGTCTTCAACACTTGGACCTCTCGGGTATCTCATCAAGGCAAGCTTCCAAGAAATCTTCCATACAAGGGATTGTTCTATTGTGGCCTTAAAATAGGTCCCCCATACGTGCTCCCGTGCCCTCAATGTTACCACTATTGGGTTCTTCTTGTGTTGGCCTCACAGTATGTCTTCAAAAACCTAAGGTGGCTATTTGACTTGTATCATAAACCCTGACTTAACTTAAGAACACACACATCTTTTTAGCTTACAAATGATGGAACATCAGCAATGAAACTTGATTGAGTTTTTGCCTCTTTCACTCTTGAATAAGTTAATTGTGAAAACTCACCAATTGAGAAACATTTTTTCCTTTTATACTGGAGTAATAATTAGGATAGAAATCTAATCGACCCAAGTGTCTTTAAAGGTATAAGCTCACCTATGTAGTTTGTTACACTAGACGAAAAAAACTACATAAACCTTGTGACAAGTGTATTTTACTATGAAGACCCAGGGACCTGGTCCCTTGTTTTCAGTGGATCATCATTAAAACATGATATTGGAATTTTTTGCGTTTTTTATGATGACAAACCGCAGGTCTTGACCATATAACTTAAATATCAAAATCATTCACCTTATTAAGTTGGAGTTATTACCACTACTGTTAGTAAATAGACCCTATCACTTTGCCCTTTGTTTCCCCATGTTAATATATCATACAACTTAGGGACCTAGTCCTTTGTTGTTAATTGACATAACAAACTTAACCCATTTGTTGCATTTCAATGTTCCCCTGTCAATATACTTGTACTCATTGATATCCATTTGAGCATTCTTACACCTATTCAATGTGCCTCTTGCTACAATAGGCTATCATTACTTTACCATTTGAGTATTCTTTTTATATCACCTATCACCTGGTTGAATTCAACATATATTCATATGTTTGGCACCCGTTCCCTTACACATAATGCATATGTTTACCTTATCCCTTACATTTCATGTATACACACACCTGGTCACACCTATTCCTACTATATATATTTAGTATTGATCCCTTTGGAATCATTGAAAATTGATAATAGTAAACCAAAAATAAAACTAAGCACAAGATAGTTAACCCATGACCATAGGGGCAACACTACCATAAAGAATAGCTTTTGAATTAAAGAAATAACAGATGAACCACACAAATTGAAATTCAGTTATTGTTAACAAGGATCAACACCATTACAGTATTCCAAATAAAATATAAAACTATTGTCTACATAATCCATAATAGAAACAGGAACTAGAAACTGACACAGGAAAATTAACACAATAGGACTCTAGTAGAGAGGGCCTTAGGGGACAAGGATTATAGCAACAACTCCATTCTGGCAGCCTCAAATGCATAAGAATCAAACAAATTTTTAGTGAGGGCCTTCACTTCAGCATTCAACCCTTGTAACTCACTATTAAGTTCAGCAACCACTCCCTGGAGCTTTGTATTTTCTGCTGCAAGTTCCTTAATGGCACCAGGTCCTTCTAAGGATAGCTTGTAGTTCTGTATCTTCAAGTGAACAATCTCATTTTCCTTGTATCTTACTTTATCTTTGTCTCCTCCATTTATTTGTTTAAACTGTCCTAAGAAGAAAATTGTTCTTATACGTGGGACACAGTTCCTACTTTTCCTTCAATACATTAATTTTCCACTAGTGTTGTTAGAATGAAGTTTTGTTTTATTATTCTAGGAGTCCCTTTTGTCCCAATCACTACAAAGTGATCTAAAACCATGTTTAAAAAGTATCCATATGGCATCACATGTCTTCCTTCCTTCTCGTTGATCACCTTGTTCATGTGATCTATCATAAGAACAGACAGACTTATCAACTCAAACTTACTTAGACCTTATATCAAAAATAGGTTAACACCAGAGGCAATGGTCCTTTTCTCTAACCTATGCAAAAGGACCTTGTATAAAAATTGATATACCAGTTTGAATTAACTTGTGAGAAATTTCTTTCTCACACACCAACTATAGATGTCCCTTCTACTTTAAATGCAATGATCATAAACTTAATTGATGGTTTTTGTTTCCCAACAGTCCTCAAACCCATTATATGCATATCCAGAATCCTTCCTAGCGCTTATACATCTATCATTATCTTATTTCCTTACACTTCGCTTGTCAAAATAAACCTACCTTTTTAGAAATTCATTGAATAATAGAATTCTCTTACTTCTTCTTAAAACACTAGGCAGCTGGTTCCTTTAAAATATGTAACAAAACCTTGTTCCTAACATACTTTACCAACTCATCCAATCTAGGTTTATCATAAATCTTGGTATCAAACATTCTACCAGTCAGTATATTTCATGTTTTGATAAAATCATTTCTTACTTCTCTAGATACTGACTTCTTTTCTTTCTCCTTTATTCTTCTTTTGGGCTCACTACATGACTTCTTTTTTTCAATATTTTTTCTCTTCTTGGGATCAGGTCCCTCAAAGACTTTTTTTTATTTACAATAATATATTTTTTCCATTAGTATCCAAATTTTGAACTTAAGGTCCTGGTACTCCCTTCTATATGAACTTTTTTTTCTTCTCTTCTCAGTTTCAGCAGTAACATTTGAATCAATGTCCTCACTCTCTCCAATTTGTAGAATATCTATATTTTTATCCTTCTCCACTCAACAGCTTTCTTTAGTATTTTTCTCCTAGTGGTTGAAGACTTGTTATCCTTCATAATATCTTCCAACACCTCTTTTCCTTATCCTCAAGTCAAATAGGATATCACCTTTTCCTTGCCTTTGCTTCCTCTTTATTTCCTTATAGACTACCTTATAGGTGTTTCATTCTCATCCTTCTCATTTGTAGGTAGTATAATTTCTTCATCTTTTCCATCTCAGATTTGTTCTTCTGCACTAATAGTGCTTTCCTTGGGATCATATGTAAATAGAAGTAAATTTTTGGCTACCCAATTTTCACTGTTGAAGAGATCTGACCTCTTCACAGGTATTTTCATCATCGTACAGTTGGGAAAATATTGGGTATAAGAGAACCAGGTACTTGGAGGGTTTCTTTCCCTTCAGACATTTTTGGTACTTTAAAAGAAACATGGATTTAAGAATCTTCAAGTAATATTGGGTCTTCTGGGGAAAAAGGAACTTAGTTTTGAGAGATTTCTTTTTTAATAAGTGAACAAAATCCTTTATTTTAATCCACTTCCATGGTTAACTCAGTAGAAATTCTAAAGTTGGAGGAAGGGACCCACTCAATCAGGGATTTTAAATTTTTTGAGGAAGGTTCAATGAGAGTAGTCAACGCATGTTGTTTTTTTGAATTGTTTTGAACCTCAGGAGAAGACATGGTGGGTAAAATTCTCTAACATTCTTGAGGAAGATCAGAATAACTCTTTCATGGAGGTTCAGGTGGTTGGAACATATTCTATTTTGTGTTTTTGTAAGACAGAAAAATGAGGACCAGGTTAGTTTAGATTTGAGAATGATTTACTGGATGATTTAAGTTAATTAGGAAGAGAATAAAATATATTGCATTTAATTTGGTAATTAAGGGAGGTGACCATTTTACATTAAAAAGTGCCCTTTCTAATAGACACGTTAGACTACAAATGGGTCCAACAGTTCACATTTGTTGTGAATTGAAAGCTTTTGTTCAGATGAGAAAAGACAAGTGGCTTTTTTAGATAGGAATTTTATAATTTTTAAGTTACAATGAATGGTACTATCCAGAGAGATAGTACCAGGCCCCTCTCTTTCTTAACTGAATTTTCCATTTGTATTTTCCCCGACTATTTTTCTCCTAAGATTTTCCCATGGGTGTATACCTACAAGGGTAGAGTACTAGATTTGACCATTAAATACTTACATTACCAAGGATTCATTTCTTTTCATCATAGACTATTTTAAGAAGAGAACTAATTCATTCAAAAGCCCATGTTGACTTGATAATTTCCATCCTCAACTTGTTTATTTTAGGATGCCACTTTATACTAAAATTTATATTGAAAATAAGTTTTGGGATAAGGTCCCCGACATAACATCCTTTAAGTTGCCATGTTTCCTTTTACATTAAAGTAAACCAGTCTGCATCTTTTAGAACCCTTTCATATTTTTGCGCTTATATTGGGACATGAATATTTAGAAATCCATCAAATAGCTGACTTGAGCTATTATTTGTACTTATGCTCCAAATGTAAAATTAGAATGTAAAGAGGGATAAGAATATATGTTCTTCTAGTTTGGCCTTCTAAGATGAATTTCAATGGGACCAGGGCCCTGTGAAATTTTCACTAGATATTTCATGAAGTTCTTCTACTTGATTTGATGTTTGTGACTGGTATCTTGGATCACCATCACTATCATCACTCCTGCCTGTATCAAATTTGTCCTTGACCATCATTTTCAATAGCATCATCCCATTAAAAAGGATGAGTTTTTCAATGTCAGAATCTTTATCATCATCTTGATTTATCATATTTCCTGACTCATCAATGACCATATGCACATTTTCATCAGTGCACAGAGTTCATTTTTATTGAAAACTTTGTATGCTTAGCTTGATGAGTTGTAGCCCACAAGAGAAAATTTATTTGAGGTTCTAAGAACACATAACTAGAGCCTCATAGATTTTATTCTTGGTTCCCATAAACATAGTCCAGGTGAACTCTGAGCAGTCATCCACAGTCACAAGAGCATACTACTTTGCTCCTCAACTTAAGACTAATTGCCTAGAAATTTTATCTTTGGTTTTCCAAGGACAGGTTCCTTTGAAATCAACTAGTTCAGCATAGAGGAAATAACATATCCCATAGATCAGCATCATCATGTTAAACACCAAGGCAAGTTACTTTACCATTTCTACACTTAGAAGTTGCTTGAGAGAGAGAATACAATCAAAACTTCTAGTAATGCTTTGAATATCAACTATCAATAAACATATTCTAACTGCAATCCTATTCTTCCTCCTACAAACAAAATCATTTGTTAGATTTGGGAACCTACTTGACTTTGAGTTCCCAATAGGAGGACAGAGGTGTGATAAAATCATTATTTTCCCACCTAGTTAATTAGAGCTTCTTCACTTTCTTCAAATGTCTAGAATACTAAAGATAGTATTCCCCTACTTGATATATCTGACACTGTTCATTCTATATCTTATCCAACTTTGACAATTTTCATTAATGTGACCATCTCTTCAACAATGAGTGCCTAAAGGTTTTTGGACCCTACTTCTAATACCATGAACAACTTTCCCTTAAGACTCAAGTGATTAGGTTTGTTGCTAATAAACAAGCCCTTTATCGTTACTAACACATTGACCATTTATAATTTAAAAGAATTTTAGAGGATGTTTTTCATTTTAGAGATTTACTAAGTTCTTCTCTCTGATGAAACAAATCCCTTTATAACTCCTTATTCTTCTAGAATGCAATCATGAAATGCTTTTGGTAATACTTCAATTTTTATTTTAGTAATGTATTCCTTAGTTTCAAATATTTGGAGGGTTAAAGCAATTAATTCAAGTTCCTAATCTTATACTTTTTCTTAGAGAGCATTTTTCTTCTCTTTATCATCAGTATTACCTACTTTCTCCAGTTAACTCACTAGACTCTGATTTTCAAATTTTAACTTAATATCCTCTTTCTCAATTTTAGATATCTTGAGAGTTAAGGCAATTAGTTCAAGCTCCTAGTTCTTTACCATCTTTTCTAGAGCATTTTTTTTAACAGTCAGTTCAAACATAGAATTAATCAACACATTAGCAACCTTTTTTTATCTTTCTAGCAGAGTAGTTTTGTATGTTTTCTCTAATATCAAAGAGAGTTACCTCACTTTCTTCTTCATCTTCAGTGTTCTCCATAAGAGTAACCAAGGAATCAAAGGTCACTTTCTCATCCTCCACTGCCAACATGGAAATATCTTTATGCTTCCCATTTTTTTCAAATTCACTGGAAGAATCCCCACAGACAACTAATTCCTACTTAACTGCAAAATCAACGATAGCCTTTCTTCTTGATTTTATGGGGACCTGGTCCCTGTTCTTACCTTTTTCACCTCAATTTATAATGTATTCCAGGTAATCCATTTTGTGCATTGTACATTTCCTTATGAAATGCTCAGGACTTATACATTTGTAACAAACTTCAACATAACCTCTATTCTTGTTGTTGCTTCCTTTTCTTTAAAATTATCAACTTTTCTTCATTGCTCTAACAATTCTTTTTCCCAAATAGGCAGCATCGAGTCTTCTTCACCCCGATCTAACTTAGAATCCTTCAATGCAAGAGTTTTTTCTCTTTTTACATCCTTCGTCTCTTGCCCTTGTTGTTTTTGAATACACGTGTCTTCAAATTACCAATAAGTTAAACAATAGTGAGGATTTTTAGGTTTCTTGCCTCTATAATAGGAAACACATTGCTTTCCAAGGATTTATGCTGAACCCACTAAATTTTTCTCATCTGTTTGTACAAAGGAATAACTTCTCCTAAATAGTGCAACTTATTAGTGATTGAGGTGAATCTTGTGCACTTTTCTTGAATAGTTTGTCCTTCTTTCATGGTAAAGGTTAAATATTGAGTAGTCAGTATATCATCTTTTGAATCCTTTACATCAGTAGTTCCTTTATGATATTCTTTCAAGCAATCCCATATTTTCTTAGCATTTTCATATACAGAAATCCTACTATACTCATAAAGACCTATGCCACAAACAAGTAGTTTTTTGGCCTTCTAATTTTTCTCAATTTTCTTTCTTATCTTCATTATCATACTCTCTCCTAATTTTATTAACCATTCTTATTATTTCTCCTTCTTTGACCTCTTTAACTGGCACACTAGGACCATTAAGTATTTTAACCATCAAATCACTATCCTCGGCCATAATGAAGTCATACATTCTAGTTTTTTACCACTCATTGAACTGGCCATTAAATTTAGGCGGTCAAGTGGTAGATTTTCTTTCTTCAAGATGAGTTGGAGCAGCCATGATAGAAAAATTACTCTAGCTGTTAAGCTTTTAAAGTGTTCTGGCTCTGATGCAAGTTGAGGAAGCATGGGAGGGTTGCACCACACAGTGGGGGACCAGGTCCCTTAGAGTCCGTCATAGGCAATCAAATAGTTAGCACTGGAAAAACAAAAACCTTGTATGAAAGTAGAGAATACAGTGATTTAACATGAAAACCTCCTTTCTCAAGGGAGGAAAAAACACAGCTTTCCCTCACAAGCACCTCAACAGTCAAATAAAATCAAACTTTTGATTACAAACACCAATGAACCTAACTCTAGGCTCCACCTACTTGTAATAACTCTACTACAAGCCTACCTTAACAACTCTACCAAGAACATACCTCAATACTAATTAACTCTAACCAATATAGAACTTAACTAACTCTAGCTATGTAATATCAAAACACCAAAGAAAACATTGCTCTTATAGCACGAGTAATTTAGTTATTAACCATAACTTGACTCAAGAAAACACACACACTTTTTTAGCTTAAAAAGAATGGAACTTAAGCAATACTTGAGCAATGAAGCTAGATTGAGTTTTTTTCTCTTACACTATTAAATAATTCTATTGTGAAAACTCACCAATTGAGAAGCCTTCTTTTCCTTATATAGTAGAGTAATGACTATGGCAGAAATCTAATTGGTCCAAGTTTCTTGAATGGTACAAGCACACCTGTGCAGTTTGTTACACTAGAAAATAAAACTGCACAGACCTTGTGACAGTTGTATTTTTTCTATGAAGACCTAGGGACCTTATCCCTTGTTGTCAGCTGCTCATCATCAAAATAAGATATAATAATGAATACTCATGCAATTTATTTTGCAACCTTCTATGATGCTATATTGATATCCGATAAGGCCAAAGGATATTGTGATAATTATATTCATACCTAACAAGCTAGAGGTTATTGTGATGATGATATTTATACCTAAAAATGCTGAAGGATATTGTGATGATAGGTTGATACCCGACAAGGTCGGAGGATATTGTGATGATATTAATACCTGAAAAGGTAGGAGAATGATAATGATGATAGGATT
Source organism: Capsicum annuum (assembly GCF_002878395.1). NCBI lineage: Eukaryota > Viridiplantae > Streptophyta > Magnoliopsida > Solanales > Solanaceae > Capsicum > Capsicum annuum. The sequence continues at coordinate 79,959,912 of NC_061118.1, read as the reverse complement.
ATAATGATAATGATGATATCGATATCCGACAAGGCCGAAGGATATTATGATGATATATTAAAACCTCATAAGAACGAAGGATATTGTAATGATATTGATATTCGACAAGGCCAGAGAATAGTGTGACGATATATTGATACTCGGTAAAGCCAGAGGATATTGTGATGATATTGATACCCAGAAAGGACAAATGATGATTATGATGATACAAATACCTAACAAGGTTATAGGATATTATGATGATATATTAATACCCAGCAAAGTCTAAGGATATTATGATGATATTGATACATGACAAAGATAAAAGATATTGTGATGATGTATTAATACCCGGTAATGCCAAAGGATATTATGATGAGATATTGGTACCTCAAAAGGTTGGAGAATGATTATGATGATATTGATACTCGACAAGGCTGGAGGATGATTATATTGATTTACCTATTGTACATCTGCTAGTTTGAGTTCGGATATGCCCAATTTATGGAAGCTATATCCTTATGTCTACTTATATGAAATTCGGGTATGTTGTTTATATTACTGATATCGGTTATAGTCCATAAGTGATAAATGTTTAAAAAGAGGTACAATTGATTTTATTGTAAAACTTGGAATAGTGGTGGATATTATTAATTGATTAATAATTACTTGCGTATAAGCAATGATTATTTGAAAAATGGTGATTAGTTAATAAATGAAATTAGTTGATTAATGGTGTAAGTTGATAAATAATGGTTATTTAATATATGATTATTTGTGGATATATGGAGAATAGTTGTTAAATAATGGCTAGAGGCTATATGATGACTAGTAATCAAAGGGATTAGTTATTAAGAGATGGTGAGCTCATAAACTAGTAACTAGTGAATATCAAAGACAATTTTGTTAAATGATGGTACCATTTTGAAATATGGATATTTGTCAAATATTGGTAAATTATGAAATTCTTAGTAAATGACTAATTGATGATAAATGTGTGGTGATGGTTAAATGACTATGGGAGTTCACAGTAATTTTAGTTGATTTCTTTATTTTCTACTGAGTGTACTCTCAAATCATATGGGAGTTTGTGATGATTTTTTTACTTTTTTGCATTGATTCGCGTATGGGAGCCAATTTTGCTATTTGTGGTTGCTTATGTTAATACTTTATGATATGTTATTATTATGAATTATTTACTTATTATGTTCAAGTGGTGATTGGAATGTGTTGATGCCTTATGTTATATTTTTATTCTAGCTTAGTTACTTATTATGTATAGCGATGTTGGAGATGATTTAGGTTTGTTTCTACACCCTGACTTAGTTATGTTATCTTGCACTACTTAGTAACCATTGCTTTGGTACTCTTACTACACTTCTATATCTTTTTTGAGCAGATATGAGTACAAGTTTTCAGCTTTTACTATTGTTCATGTGCTGATTGATTTCTAGAGATAGGGTGAGCTCTTAGATTTTGAGTATCCCATTTTCCTCTATCTTTATTTTCAGTCTTTTGTTTCGAGACAGATATATTGACTATTCTAGAATTTGAATTGTATTGATACTACTAGATGCTCTTTTACTCGTACTACGAGGTCATAGGGTTGGTATCTTGTATTGACTATTTATTTTAACTAGAACATTTGTTATTCATAAATTTTGTTCTTGAAATTTCACCTATGTTAGGCATTTCCTACCGAATTAACCCATTGTGTTAGCTTTGAGTTATGCTTTGGTTTCCCTACTGGCGGGATTTCATACGGGTCATCATGACTCGTAAATTGGGTCATAACAATGAACTAGAGGTAAATTACAACATCTACCATAAAAAGGTATTTTTCCCTAAAATTCAAGGACTATATAGGGCCCAAAAGACTGAATGGATGATGTGCAGGGCTCGTATACCCTTGAGGACTCCTCAAATAACCTCCAAGGACAACTAATGCTTCCAAGGGATTTCTCTAAATGTTTCCCTTTAGCACTAACTTCTTTACTCTACTTTTCCAAATAATAATGAACTCATCCTCAAAATCTAATTACTGTCCAACTAAACCAAGCACTAGTGAAGTACGCAAGACCCAACCAAAACTTCCACCCTTATTAACATATACACAATGCCTCATAAGGTTCTACTTTAATACCTAAATATTGGTGACTAATGTCTGCAATCCTATCAAAGACAATAACTGGCCTCAATAACCTTTAAAACCAATAGTCATGAGTTCATGTAACACCCTGATTTGCTGAACCAGAATGCTACACGGTGCTCCTGACCTCGAGGGACCACAAGCTAACCCATGACTGATATCTATGCCTGTATACTGCAAATCATGATATAATAATGCAGAGTACATACAACTGTAAGGCCATAAGGTTCAACTGAATAAAATCATGTGGGTGAAAATACCCAAAAAAACTAAATCTGAACATAAATTTGAAAGCCTCTAAACTATCTGAATAAGGAGTTGATGGAATATGTCTCCAACTAACTCAGTAAAACTAAACTGGAGAAATAAATAAATGTATCAAATCATATTATCCTCAAATCAATGAGGACTCACTGTGTCTCTACGACTGGAATACTACCGCTACTGCTGGGCTGGAGCTTGTGTCTAAGAACCTATGGTGTAATATGAAAAGAAAGCACTATGGCGCAAATGCGTTAGTACAACTGGAGTACTGAGTATACGAGGAAGGTAGACTGAACATAAAGGGTTTCATGCATAAACAACACTGACTGACTAATATGAACGTGGAAGTGTAAACATACATATATAGAAATTGGGACCGTGAATGTGTGATTGCATGACCTGTAAGCTAATACATGGTTTACTGATAAGTGTCATGACTGATATTGAAATAGATAACATGGATGACTATATCTGACAGTCCTATATATACTGAAATCTGAAGAACACCCTGAGTTCTTTTACTGAGACTGATACTGAAACTGTAGGAAGTAGTGTTTAACCGATATGCCCCATATATCCCGTTATGGCTAAGCTGGGGTCCAATATCTACCCCGACTGGAAGGGTGCCAATACCATCCCATGGGTAAGGATAGCTAGTAAGTGACCCTTATCTAGTGGGTACTCAATGAGAACGATGAGAACCCTAAACTGACAGGTTAAGCCACCTCATCAACCCTAATCTGACGGGTTAAGATGTCTCAATCTTTGCTGGATACATAGTTCTGGAACACAAGGATTTGTACTAAGAATCACACCCTAAACTGGCGGGTGAGTTCCCATCCTTGGGTTCACTCGGCGCTAACCTCTACTCCCATCTGAGGGACTAGACATGAATAACTGACTGTGCATGACTTAATCTTATTGGATTTCATTGACTGGCGGAATGTTATTGATATCGGACAACAGACTAAGATCATGAGGTTTTCCTGAGTCACATGACTATCTGAAGTCTATGGAATCATAGATTGATTTTGGATATTGTGAAACATGACATGGATGTAGGCACACAGCTATAGTTTTCAGGTACGAGTACCTCCAAGACTTGACGGAAGGAAACTGACACACATGACTGACTTGATCATAAGAGTAGAGTCCATAATTTATAATATCATAAGTAGGGATCTCATACTAAGCATGGTTATCAACAATGTATAGCATGGAAAGGATTTCATATCACATGGAAGTACTTGCACAATCTTAATATCATGTTCTTTGTATAATCATATTGGCAACACATACTAATAGCATGGAAGTTCATGTGGATTGCATGGTTATCATACATCTTGTTCATAGGTAGGATTTGCAAGTAAACATAGCATAATCTCATAAGAATAGTTCATGAGTATTCCGACAACATTTACAAGGCATATTATCAACATAGAAGTCATTGGAACGTAAGGGCATATCATGAATCCTTCACTTAGTAACATTTTAGCTATATTGCATGCTTTGTAGTTCTTTAGGCATTTTATCAAACACCTTACATGCACATCTTAAGCATAGGTGAAATGACCAAACTATATGTCATGAACAACCAAACTTACATGTTTCCAACTCATATGATATCATGAATTCATAAAAGCATATAAAGATTCTATCTTGGGAATCACCCAATATCAACAACATGATCATCAACACCCAACTATATAGAAATCATACTTTATTATGAAAAAGAGAAAAACAAACAAGCATCAACATGGCTATGATCATATCACCACAATTAACCAAGAGTTTTTATTTTAAAGATTGATTCTTAAACTCCACGGACGAAAAGAATCCATGGATGAACACTACTCATACCTTAGAAGGAAGATTCTTGATGATTGATGGAGGAATTTCCTTGAAATCTGATCTTCAAGCTTAATTATGCAACCCTAGTTGTTTTTGTCCTTTAGTGCTCTTGGATGATGAGATTTGAGATGAAAATTAGGTTGCAATATGTTTAGAAGCTATATATTTCATAGGGTTAAGTTTAGGGACGTGTAAGGAGTATTTAAAGACTTAATTACCTTTAAAATAACTTAAAACGGAGTGTTTTTGACACTTGGAATTGACTTAGGCAGTGCTTAAGTGATCGACTATGCTTGGGTTGGGTGGCGCGTAACCAATCGCCTATCCTTGAGTTGGGCGGCGCCTAACCAATCGCCTGTGCTTACTGTTTCTCATGAAAATGGGCATAAGTTTTCGCTCGGGTATTAGATTAAGGCGAAATTGGTATCGTTGGAAAGCTAATTTGATTTTCTATAATTTGGTGGGTCAAAATCAGCTAAAATACCACATTAACGTCGAGTTATACTCGTTCAAGGATGACCCTTGCAAAATCGAATACTAAAACTTGATGGATTCAAAAACTCTTAGCTTGTATTACCTTAAGTGACTCATATGAACATGCTTAATGCATCAGAAGCTATCCTATCACTAGGATATTCATTGTAATTTATATACTCAAGTATGAATCATAGGATAGGAGATTTCACACGTAGGAACACTTATTCACTTCCTATCTTAGAAACATGCGGGGTATTACAATATCTCCCCCTTGGGAACATTCATCCTCGAATGAGAATTTACTGAAAAGGGATACAAGACAATAGAACATGAACTGAACATGAAGAACTGAAACTTGATCTCATGACTGACATGCTAAACATACTGAGCTCGTGCATATCTGATGCACGAACAACTAACACATGAATGCATGACTGAGTATGAAATGGTTAATAGGTACCATGTTTACACTGGAAACATGAACGTGAAACTAAATAAGATTAAGGAGAGCTGTTACCTTGAGCTTGATCTGAATTGGAGGGGAAGAGGTGAGGATACTTGGTATGCATATCTGCTTCTTCTTCCCAAGTATCTCCCTCATGAGACTGATTTTGCCAAAGAACCTTGACTAGAGGGACTTCTTTGTCCCTTAACCTATGAGTCTGATAATCTAAGATTTCGACTGGAATCTCTTCATAAAAGAGGCTGTTTTGAATGTCAATACTCTGAATAGGGACAACAACTGCTGGGTCACCTATGCACTTCTTTAGCAAAGAGACATGGAAGACTGGACGGACTGAGGCTAGATCTAAAGGCAACTCAAGCTCATAAGCAACCTTGCCGAAGCGACAAAGAATTTTGAAGGGACCGACATATCGGGGAATGAGTTTCCCTTTCTTGCCAAACCTCTTCACTATCTTCATGGTAGAGATATTAAGATAGACATAGTCATTGACCTCGAACTCGAGATCCTTTCTAGAAATATCTACAAAGGGCTTCTGTCGGCTCTGAGCAGCCCGGAGTCTTTCTCTAATCAACTAAACTTTCTCTAAGGCATCGAATACTAAGTTAGGACCTACGATTGAGGCCTCACTGACTTCAAACCAACCAATAAGAGATCTACATCTCCTATCATAGAGAGATTCAAATGGATCCATCTGATTACTAGAATGATAGTTATTATTGTATGCAAACTCAATCAAAGGCAACTGGTCGTCCCAACTTCCCTTGAAGTCAATTACATATGCCCTTAGCATATTTTTAAGAGTCTGAATGGTCCACTCTTTTTGACCATCTGTCTGAGGATGAAATTCTATGCTGAGATGGACTTGGGTACCGAGACCCTTTTGGAATGCTTTCCAAAAGTTAAAAGTGAACTGGGTACCTCTGTCTGAGATGATAGATAGTGGAACACTGTGTAATCTGACTAACTCCCTGATATAGAGTTTGGCATAATCCTTGGCGGAATAAAAAGTATGAACAGGAAGGAAATGAGCTAACTTGGTCATTCTATCTATAATGACCCAGGCTGAATCATGCTGATGACGAGTTGTAGGCAAACTGGTCACAAAGTCCATGTTAACTTCTTCCCACTTCCAAGTAGGAATGGCAAAATCTTGCATGGAACCACTAGGTTTTTGATGCTCTATCTTAACCTACTGACTTGTAGAGCACTTAGCCATAAACTCTGCAACATCTCTCTTCATCCCACTACACTAATAGATCTCCCGCATGTCGTGGTACATCTTAGTGGCCCCTGGATGAATAGAGTATCGCGCACCATGCGCTTCTGCAAGAATTCACTGCCTCAATTCATCTATGCCTGGAACACATAGACGGCCCTGATAATGAAGAACACCATCTCCCCCTTGGGAGAAAACCTCGACTTTCTGATTCTAAATTGACTCTTTGAGCTTGACAAGGCTAGGATCCCTGTCTTGTTTCTTTTTCACCTAGGAAACTAGAGATGACTCTGAACTACTATGAACACATACACCACCCTCTGAAGAATCGACTAAGTGAACGCCTAGTCTAGCAAGATAATGGATCTCCTGAGCCATCTTTTTCTTACTATCCTCAACGTGAGAAATACTACCCGTGGAGAGTCGACTGAGAGCGTCAGTTACAACATTGGCCTTGCCCGGATGATAAAAGAACACTCATATCATAATCCTTCAAGATCTCCAACCACCTTCTCTAGAGAAGATTGAGATCTTTCTTGGAAAAGACATACTGGAGGCTTTTATGGTCTGTGAAGACATCTACATGAACTCCATAGTGATAATGGCTCCAAATCTACAAGGCAAAAACTACCGCTGCTAACTTAAGATCATGAATAGGATAGTTCTTCTCATATGGCTTTGACTGTCTAGAGGAGTAGGCTATGATCTTACCATGCTGCATGAGGACACAACCTAAACCCGCTCTGGATGCATCACAATAGACTACAATTCTAAACCATCTGGAATAGCTAGAACTGGAGCGGAGGTAAGTCGAGTCTTCATCTCTTGAAAGCTCTTCTTGCATGAATCTGACCACTGAAACTTAATCTTCTTCTGAGTCAATATTGACATGGGAGATACAAGATAAGAAAATCCCTCAATAAACCATCTGTAATAGCTGGCTAAACTCAGGAAACTCCTAATATCTAATGGAGATATGGGTCTGGGCCAGTTTCTTACTGCCTCAGTTTTCTGAGGATCTACTCTAATGCCATCATCAAAAATAATATGGCCAAGCAATGCTACTGATCTTAGCCAAAATTAACACTTGCTAAACTTAGTGAATAATTGGTGATCCCTGAGAATCTGAAGAACAATCCTGAGATGGTCTGCATGATCATGCTCTGTGCGAGAATAGACCAGAATATCATCTATGAAGACTATGACAAACATGTCCAAGTATTTCTTGAACACATGGTTTATCAAATCTATAAAATCTACAGGGGCATTTGTAAGACAAAATGACATGACTAAAAATTTGAAGTGACCAAATCGAGTACGAAAAGCTATCTTCGGAATGTCACATTCTCTAACTCTGAGCTGATGATAGCCTGATCTTAGGTATATCTTGGGGAAGTAACTTCACTCTAAAGTTGGTCGAATTGATTGTCAATCCTCGGAAGAGGATATCTGTTCTTGACCACGACCTTATTGAGTTGACGATAATCAATACACGTCCTGAGAGAACCATCTTTCTTGCGCACGAATAATACTGGCGCACCCCATGGGGAAATGCTGGGTCTAATGAATCCCTTATCTAGGAGATCCTTCAACTAATCTTTAAGTTCTTTGAATTCTGCTGGTGCCATTCTGTATGGTAGAATAGAAATAGATTGAGTATTCGGAAGAAGGTCTATGTTGAAGTTTATTTCCCTCTCGCGAGGAATGCCTGGAAGATCTTCGGGAAAGACATCTGAGAATTTATTAAAAAATAGGGACTATTTTAAGGCTGGGAGATTCAGAACTGGAATCTTTAACATGCACGAGATGATACACACACCCCTTAGAAATCATTTTCCTTTCCCAAAGGTAGGAAACTAGTTGACCCCTGAACGCTGAAATGTAGCCTTCCACTCTTGGATTGGCTCATTGAGGAACTGAAACTAAACTATCTTATTTCTGTAGTCGACTGTGGCATAGTAGGAATGAAGCCAATCTATGCCGAGAATGACATCAAAATCAGTAATCTCTAACTCCACTAAATCTGCTGACATGGATTTCTAAGATATCATAACTGGGCAATTCTGTATACCCGCCAAGCTATGATGGTTTTACCCACTGGGGTAGAGACTGTGAAGGGATCTGCTAGGACTTCGAGACTGATTCCAAAATTTCCTGCTATATATGGAGTAACAAAAGATAAAGTGCACCTAGGTCTAGCAAAGCATAAACATGAACATGAAAAATCTGTAACTTACCAGTAACGACATCAGGAGAATTTTCTTGATCCTGCCGGGACTGAAGAGCATAGAGTCTATTTGGGTGTTACCCATTGGTAGTACTAGAAATGGCACCCTGCTAATTCAGGAAACTGGATAGAGCTGTAGAATGATTTTCCTAACCCTGAAGACTTGACTGCAGACACTCCCTAATCCTGTGGTCTGGCTTGCCACAACCAAAATAGACATCACTACTAGCTCTACAAATGCCCTTGTGGTTCTTACCACATGTCTGACAAAGGGAATTTGTTCGGGCACTGCTAACATTGCCCTAAGATTTAGAGCCTGGTGCTTTGTTTCTATTGTCATTTATGAACTTTGGCACTGGAGCACTGACAGAGAAAGGAGCTGGAATGGCTGACTTGGAGCAAAACTGTGAACGGTTTCCTCCATCTGACTTGGGGTGAGCAAAGTTGAAATTACCTGACCTTGCTCTCTTGTTCTGCCTCTTCCTAGTAAACTTCTTCTTTTCTACTTGCTGGGCATGGATCACGAGTCTTTCTAAGGACATATCACTGATCAGCATCACAGACCTATACTCATTTACCATGCTATCATTGACCCTTGATATGAACTTGCTTATTTTTGCTCTATTGTCTGCAACCACATGAGGAGCATACCAGGCTAGCTGAGTAAATTTAAGAGAACAATCCCTAACAGTCATAGTCCCCTACCTGAGGTTGATGAACTCAAGAACTTTGGCTTCCCTAATCTCTTGGGGAAAGAATCTATCAAAGAAGGCCGTGACAAATTCCTCCCACTCGATAGGGCCTGTGTCATCTAACCTCTCAGTCTTCCACTATTTGTACCAATCATGAGTAACAGCCTGTAACTAGTAGGTAGCTAACTCAGCACTCTCAATAGAAGTAACACCCATGATGTCAATGACCTTCTGGACTTGGTCAACGAACTCCTGAGGGTCCTCATCAGACTTAGACTCAGGGAAAGATGGAGGGTTCATCCGGGTGAAGTCCCGAACCCCAGCTTTTTTGGGAGTGGCCACTAGATTGGCCGGAATGACTGGTGGCCATTCATTCTGTGGAGCCATGGACTGATCAAGTGTGGTAAATGTGGCTCTAAAATTTGCATGGGAAACATGCTCGCCCAAAGGATCTTCGGGCTGGGGAGCTGACTGGTTTTGTCTCTGTAGGGCCATGGTCTGGAATAAGAGAAGAATGGATTAGACTGAGAGTTTAACTTGTGATTATGCTCACTAGCATTACATGAATAATGAAGAAAGGGGATTGTTCCTAAAACATCTTATATCCTCCCGCACATAAATGCGGTGTACAAGATTCTACTAGATGCAGCTTTCAAACTTCCTAGGACTCTATTGAACCTTAGGCTTTGATACCAAGTTTGTAATACCCGGATTTGCTGAACCGGAATGCTACACAGTGGTCATGACCCCGAGGGACCACAAGCTAACCCATGACTGATATCTGTACCTGTATACTGAAAATTATGATATAATAATACGAAATACATAGAATTGTAAGGCCATAAGGTTCAACTGAATAAAACCATGTGGGTGAAACTACCCAAAACAACTCAATCTAAACGTAAATCTAAACATAAATCTTCAAGCCCCTAAACTATATGAATAAGGAGTTGATGGAACATGTCTCCAACTAACTCTATAAAACTGAACTGAAGAAATAAATAAATGTGTCAAATCATATTGTCCTCGAATCAAAGAGGACTCACTGTGTCTCTACGACTGGAATGTTATCTCTACTGCTGGGTTGGACCTCGTGTCTCGAAACCTATGGTGTAACATGAAAAGAAAGCACCATAGCGCAAATGCGTCAGTACAACTGGAGCACTGAGTATACGAGGAAGGTAGGCTGAATATAAAGGGTTTCATGCATGAACAACACTGACTGACTAATATGAACATAGGAGTGCAAACACACATATATAGAAACTGGGACCGTGAATACATGATAGCATGACCTATAAGCTAATACATGGTTTATAGATAACTGTCATAACTGATACTAAAATTGATAACATGGGTGACTGTATCTGAAAGTCCTATATATACTGAAATTTGAAGAACGCCTTGAGTTCATTTACTAAGACTGATACTGAAACTGTGGGAAGTAGTGTTTAACTGAAATGCTCCATATATGTCGTTATGGCTAAGATGGGGTCCAATATCTGCCCTGACTAAAGGGGTGTCAATACCGTGCCACAGGTAAGGACAGCCTGTGAGTGACCCTTATCTGGTGGGTACTCAATGAGAATGGAGAGACCTTTATATGGCGGGTACTCAATGAGAATGGAGAAACCTTAAACTAACGGGTTAAGCCACCTCACCAACCCTAATATGAAGATTTAAGATGTCTCAACCTACGCCGGCTAGTAGTTCTAGAACACAAGGATGACTACTAAGAATCGCACCCTACACTGGCGGGTGAGTTCCCATCCTTGGGTTCACTCGGTGCTAACCTCTACTCCCATCTGGAGGGACTGGACATGAATAACTAACTGTGTATGACTTAATCTTACTGGATTCCGTTGATTGGTGGAATGTTACTGATATCTGACAACTGACTAAGATCATGAGGTTTTCCTGAGTCACATGACTGACTGAAGTCTATGGAATCATAGCTTGAGTTTGGATATCATGAAACCTGACATGGATATAGGCACACAGCTATAGTTTTTAGGTACAAGTACCCCCTGGACTCGATGGAAGGAAACTGACACACATGACTGACTTGATCATAAAAGTAGAGTCCATAATTTATAATATCATAAGTAGGGATCTCATACTAAGCATGGTTATCAACAATGTATTGCATGGAAAGGATTGCATATCACATGGAAGTACTCGCACAATATTAATATCATGTTCTTTGCATAATCATATTGGCAACACATACTAATAGCATGGAAGTTCATGTGGGTTGCAAGGTTATCATACATCTTGTTCATAAGTAGGATTTGTAAGTAAACATAGCATAATCTCATAAGAATAGTTCATGAGTATTTCAAAAACATTTACAAGGCACATTATCAACATATAAGTCATTGGAACGTAAGGGCATATCATGAATCCTTCACTTAGTCACAATTTAGCTATATTGCATGCTTTCTAGCTCTTTAGGCATTTTATGAAACACCTTACATGCATATCATAAGCATAGGTGAAATCACCAAATTATACATCATGAACAACCAAACTTACATGTTTCAAACTCATATGATATCTTGAATTCATAAAAACATATAAAGATTCCATCTCGGGAATCACCCAATATCAACAATATGATCATCAACACCCAACAATATAGAAATCATACTTTATAATGAAAAAGAGGAAAACAAACATGCAACAACATGGGTATGATCATATCAGCACAATTAACCAAGAGTTTGTATTTTAAAGATTGATTCTTTAACTCCACGGATGAAAGGAATCGACAGATGAAAGGAATCCAAGTGATCGCCTATGCTTGGGTTGTGCGGCGCCTAACCAATCCCCTATGCTTACTGTCTCTCACAAAAATGGGCATAACATTTCGCTCGGGTATTGGATTAAGGCAAAATTGGTATTGTTGGAAAGCTAATTCGATTTTATACAATTTTGTGGGTCTAAATCAGCAAAAATACCACATTAACATCAAGTTGTACTCATTCAAGGATGACCCTTGCAAAATTGAATAGTAAAACTTGATGGATTAAAAAACTTTTAGCTTGTATTACCTTAAGTGACTCATATGAACATGCTTAATGCATTATAAGCTATCCTATTACTAGGATATTCATTGTAAGTCATGTACTTAAGTATGAATCACAGGATAGGATATTACACAGGTAGGAATACTTATTAACTTCCTAGCTTAAAAATATACGGGGTATTACAGTTCAAGGAACGACCTCTCAAAATTGGATGATCCTCACTAGATTACCCAATCGACTATGGGTGAAACCATTCAAATCCCAACTCAGATACATCTTTCTCACTGCTTATACTTATAGTAGTTGGACTCAGAACTATGGTCAGATATAGTAAAAACTAGTAATATTCACAAATGGATCCTCCCTCTAATATCCACCTAATCAATCTCTCTAAACTGAAAAAAAAACTAAACTGGTAGGTTGCGAGTAGGCGTATTTATACTATAGAATATTCATTAACTGAATCAAACCTTTAAATGTAGGTTGTCATCAAGTTACATAATCATAGCTAAGCTTAACAATGGATCCAAACTACTCAACCTCAATTGCCCAAACTGATCCTGTAGATAATTAAGTTCTTAAGTATAAAATCCACCACAACTCTCAAGACAACATTCAAAAGTGTCATAATAAAAATTGGAGTTGATAAATCTTTGCAAATGTCATAAGCCCAAGCCAATCTTACCTTTTGGAAACTAAGAATTATCCAAGAGTTTCTGCAAGAGCTTAAGCTAAGGTGCCACCAAGGAACACAATAATAAGTGAGTTATACAATGTCAAACCATATTATTAATCAAATCCCCAGTTGTTGTAGGACATCAACAAGCCATAACAGAATTAAATACTCATGATGACTTCAAAGAGTCTTATTGATGGCCAAACCTTAAGAAACTTTTGAAGTGCAATCAATGATACTCACTCTCTAGTGTCACATCCTTTGGTTGTTGACAACTTATACATAAAAAGATACGGCCATCCTTTCTTTTCATACACCAAGTGAAAGAATCCTACAAAGTCACACTTGTCTAAACACATCCTACAATAAGGAGCTTGTGAAATCACTAATTTAATGCTCCCTCAACCCTACTGGACCATGAACATCATCGTCGAATGAACTGAGTACCCAAATCAATACCAATACCTAAGGCCAAGATTGCTATTAGAGCTGAACCAAACAAATCAAAACAACAAACCTCAACTTTTGAATCTTAGTAACTGACCAAAGAAAAGATTATCAATGATAGTACTACAACCTAATCACATAAGGATAAACCTTCTTTCTCACCAACATTCACAAAAAACAACCTCACCTTACTAGCAGAGAAAGGCTAATCAACAAAGGCAACCAAGTAAGCCAAGTGGATAAGAATTGTAAGAAAACAAAGAAAACTAAGCAGATAATAGTAGTCTAGTATTATATAATATAAGGATCAATAATAATTAAGGTAATAATGATATTAATCGAATATAATACAAGTGGTACGAAAGGAAGACACACAACCCAAATCCTATTATCACATCATAAGACACTAAGCCTATGAAAACAAATTTACCAAAGTGGTACACTACGGTAAAATCTCAAATAGATCTACTTGATCCACCACAAAAAGGAAATCATCTACGAGGGTAGTTGTAGGTACATAATACAGAAAAATATATCTCTAATACTATATAATGAAAAAACATTTTGGCAGACAAATATAGGTACGAAAATCCCAAAAATAAAATAGCATAACATGTTAAAGGATAAAAAAATTAGAGTGGCACCTATGATAGGATGCGAGTGACAATGACCTCTACTTGGAGGATTCTTTCATTCAAAAAAAATACTACTAAAATTGTACATATGGTAGGACCTCTTACCATTACCTCTAAATGTCTCAAGACATGCCCACTCTATAGTCCTCATATGATCAACAACCTAAAAAATCTAGATTCACCTATTTTCAAATGCTCTGATGCAAAATAAAGTGGTTCAGTTAATCCCTTGATAAACCTATGCACCATATCATTTTTTTTAGGGAAGATCATACAAGTATGCCTATTCAACTTAAGAAATCCCATCTCATGTTCTAAAATTGATAAGTACCCCGCTTAATACCTTCAAACCCAACATTGTCTTAAGAACCACTAGATTTATTGGACACCACCTTTAAATGTGATATATCCCTGAAAAGGCATAGAATCCCTAAAACAGAATCTTAAAGAATTGAGGCAGTCACAACCCTTGTTAGAGTCTGGGATGGTCCCAAACACTCTGGTTTATATTCTAAATATTCAATATCAACCTATAACTTCCTGGTTAGACTCTGAGATGAAACTTAAGTAACATGTGTTGAAGTTCCATCTGTATCTATCACAACCTCGTGCTATCAATCGGAGAAGGAGTAAGCATAAAAGTACATAAGATTTAGTAAAAGTAAGTACACCCAAAAAAGTATCAAGAAATGAGATTTCCTAATAATTCCTTATAGACTCCTAAAGATAGTATATGTACATCATTACACTAATACACAAGACTTTACTAGGCATTTTCTCTTATACAACCAACAAAGGTGAACTAAGCTCTTATGTAAATCTTCATGACCCAATTTCTTAGGTCATGATGGTACCTACTATAACTCACTAGTATGTTATATTTTCTGCTAGCTGAGCGATTGTTTTTTTCATTTGGGATTACGAGGGATTGGTAGTTTATTTTTTGTCTAGGCTTGACTAGTTGTATTAGTGTTTAGGTGCTATTGTATAGTTTTTAGTAGGATGGTTAAGCATTTTTACCCAAGGCTATAGGTATGCTTATTTCCTTTACCCTTATTATTGTGAGCCTTGTTATTTAACTACCTTGTGATCATTTACATTTCGAGTTAGATATTTTTATCATGCTAACGCTAGCCCCCTTCTTATTAATAATCCTTGTGATATTTTGGATGTTAGACTAGCTTTGTTAGTTTAAAATATCATTCTTAGCTACCTACTTAGTAAGATTGTGTATCCCTCCTTCTATATTTATCCTTATTGTGAAGCACCTTCTTATTTTATTACTAATGTTGTGTATTACCTTAATCTCTATCTACATATATTGTATAACACTCTCGTTCCTAATTTTTACTCCTATGATAATGTTAATGTACTTCATTTATTATTTAGTTGCATGTAACATATATACTTTCCTTAAATATTACTTAAACTTGCATTATCTTTAAAGCTCAGTTGGTTGATGCCTACTGATTATCTCATATAAGGTACTTATACTACACTTTAGTACTCTACAGATCAAAGTATAAGTTCTCATACTTGATGTGTGCATTGGGCGAAGCTATCATGGAACGAAGATTTGGGTGAGCTCTTGGCTTTCAGAGTTGTCCTGTTTCTATTTATTTTGTTGCACTAATATTTATTAGGTATTTCAGAGACATTTCTATGTATGTATATTAACTTAACCTTGTTCTCTTATTATATTAGTGTTTCCTATATCGACAAGAACAAGTCATGGGGGATATCATCTTTATTTTTGCTCTCTTTCTTATTTTACTTAGTATTGGTTATCCTTTTTTCTTATTAGCGCGTTATTCACAAAATTTGATTTATGGGCAGACTTACCTACTGGTAGATTATAATAGGTGCGATCATGGCTTGAGAAATTGGGCTGTGATGATGCACTTCACTAATTAACTATTGGGGCTAAGCTTTTAAAGAATGTTGAAAATAGAGAATAACCATAATCACAGGAACTTTTGAAGCACACTTAATATACTCTTTATCCCTATAAATATCTAGTTCTCATATAATATGTAAAAAAAGTTAAATGTTTATTATTTCATTAGAATCAGTAACCATAAGGAAAAGAAGACTTTTAAAGTAACTAAGTGAGAAAGGGGATAAAATAATACAATAATATTAAAAAATTATTTAGGAAATAAGGTTTCTAAGCCCTATAAGCTTTCCACTAGAATTATAGAATGCACCATGATTACCACTTTTAGTGTCGACCCCAAAATACAATATATCATAAAGAACCAATTACTACTATATTTTTGATCCAGCTCGGAGAGAAATATGATGAAATGCTCTCTACCAAATTAAAGAGACACAACAATAGATGCACCACTTTCTATACTTTAATTTAACATAAAATCGACCTTACTGTACATGAGTTTTTAACAAGATAAAGCCCAACACAATTTAAATACATCTAAAAACTAATTCTTTGAAACACGCTATATCTGGAAATCAAAAATTTTAAAGAACTGTGCCAAGAAGAAGGAGTAGTATAGGTGTAATATACCATAAATTACAATAATTATTATAGTTGAAATAAAATAAATAAAGAATTGAAGAAAATAACTTCATCTTCTTGGCTAAGGCATAAATATCTAGCTATCTTTAAAGAGATTCAAGCCCACTTCGACTAATCTACACCGATCTAGCAGTATATCTCGTGACTTGACCCCTCCAGGATACAGCAGCCTATCAATGATGTACAACTTAAGAAACTTTGTATTAGTTTATGAGTAAAAAGCTCCACCATAAGAACACCTTCCTTCAACATATATATACACGCTTTGTATAGTGAATATAGTTAAGGACTTAGAATATTTTCTTAGTCTCAACTCTTTCTTTCACTAATATAATAACTCTCCTTTGTATAGTTAATATAGTTGTGTACTTAGAATATTTTCTTTGTGTAAACTCACTCTTTTACTACTACACACTATAATCTTTTTATATGGCCCCACAAAGTTCCTTCATAGTTTGAGCCATAGGGCATGTTGAGTGAGGTGTGATTCCAGCCGTAAAAGATTGAGAAGTTGCTTCCTAAGTGAGTAACATGTTAACCATATTGAATTTCCTAATTTCTACTATTTGTCATATGGGAAATCTGATAATCTTTCCATCGATATAAGAATTGCCCAAATCCGGCACTCGGGTAAGAAGTTATGGCTAATTTAAGCCTTAGTCGTAAAACTTCATCATTTAACTGCCTGGTGCATCGCGGAGAGGGTTGATTTGGGAATTGTCAATTTCTAGTGGAACCGCATGATAGTGGCATTTTTCGAAGGAGTCTCAGGTCCCAACCAGTGGGAATACTTAATGGCTCCGCGTCACGGCGGCTACCAATTTCTCAATTGTCAAATTTCAGTGAGCCACTGCGATAAGTGGCACGTTGCGGAGACCAATGAAATTGGGTTCCAGTTTAATTTTTCTAGTTTTGCACAAATGTTTCAAAGGGTACTTTGGACCTTTTCCAAGCCTATAAAATCATGGAAACACTAAATCAAACCCATTTACAAGTATCTTATGAGGTTACTCTTAAGTGTTCTCTCAACATAAACCCTAAGTATCCAAAACCTCTTCCAAGAATCTCAAGAATCCATCATGGATTTCCTAAAATGAGTCAAGATTCGAGGTTCCCAAGTCAAGGACCTCAAGAACCCTCATTCTAGAGCACGAATAGAGTTCCAAAAGTAAGAGTTCATCAAATGCTTCTAATTCAAGTTATGTGGGGTTTTTGATAAAGGGTAACCCTTTCACCCTTGTATCCAAAATGCTATTTACATCACGAAATTCTTAAAATATATGAGGTTTTTACATAAATTTGAATTGGGGTTTTCACCCCTTATATTGATATTTCTTATGAATTAAGAGTCAAATGAGATGATTTCTTCATGTTTTCTTGACTATTTACAACTGGGTATAAACCCCATGATTTTACTCCTTGATAATCTAATATTTGTATTGTTGAGATATTGAATCATATGGCTATATTGAGATTTTGAGGTAACTTGCTGAAATTCCTAGATTTCCACATGATTTATGAATCTATATGCTATATATTATGCTTTTGATAAGCTTTAACTTGAGATTGAATAATAGGTTAGAAAGCCCTATTTGAGACTTGTGAAATTATGAACTCTTGTGCTATGAGCACCCATGTACTGAGTACTTTGAGATGATTGAGAAATGAATTGACCTAATGATCCTTAAGCTTTAAAATTCACTTCACTATATGAGATTATCGATTTGATTATTGGGTTCATGGTTAGAAATGTGATTATTCTAAAAGTGGATTTTTATGAGATGAGCGCAGATAATCTAAAGAGAGTAGTATTTAGCACCGAGTGGGCAAGTTACTATGGTTTCTTACCCCAAAACGATATGCCACCATAGATTGGGCTTGAGGCCAAGTTTATGATGATTATGATTGGACCCGTGGCCAAATTTTATATAGTGATCACTAGACCTAGGTTATACTCCCTGGCAAGAGTATGATGCTCCTCTTCAATATGGGGTCTCTTTCTTAGGAGGACAAAACGTTGGACTCCATATAGCTTGCATGGTTTATGTCGGTTACGAGAACCTCCCTTAACATTTAGACTTCGAGATCAAATACTTAGTTTCCTTCCTTATAAGCTATTTTCCTAAATGTTTGAATTGAAAAGATATTTCCCCAACTAAAGTATTTTCTTGATCTGAGTTATTTCCTAAATGAAAGCATCTACCCTTGTTATAGTACTTTTTATAAATCCTTGAGATAAGTTATTTCCATAAACTAGAATTCCTTTCCATTTGAGATGGAGTGATTTCCCTAAAGCTTAAGATAAGATATTTTCATAAAGTGAATGAAATGCCTTCAAGTATGTTTCCAAGTTATATGATTCCGAATTCCAAGTATATGAGTTCTAAATAGTTATGAAATGTTGTGCATTGAAAAAGTTTTACTCTCCATTAGACTTATGCATGATTTGAAAGTATTGTTTAATGTCCCTTAGCCTTTGGGTTTTGAGAACAAGAGAAGATGTCGAATTTTGAGATTAAATAATGATGACTCACGAGATTTGTGTTACATGCTTCATTCAACATGACTTAAAAGCTTTATATTTTATACTTGTTCAAGCAATGTGATTCATCTCATAATGCATACATGATTTGATTAAAGAAGATTTTTAGTATTTTATTTGTATGAATTCACCCCCTCATACTCAGTACATTCCAAGTACTGATCCACATATATGTATATGTGCAACATTGTGTCATAATGTAGGTTCAGGTGCTCAGTCCTATCCTCGCCCGTAATTCTTCGAGTGCTTTGTCTATGTTTTCTATAGTGGTGAGTCCTCATGATTCGAGGATCAATCTTCAGATATTTACCATACTTGAGAGACTATGTTTTATCTTCAGTTCATTTCGAGTAAGTTGGGGACCTATCCTAAGGCTCTTTAGATTTTGTTTCGTAGAGGCTTGTCAGACTAGTGTCGGACTTATGATGTATCGAGGGTTCGATATTGTGGCTTTGTTGAGATTTCTCAATATTGTGGTCTTATGGACCGAGTATCTTTTCCATATTTCCTTTCATATGATATGACTATGCTAGTGTTGAGTCTATTCTTATCTTGAATTGAGTATCATTGGTGGAAACCGGCTCTAAGGGTCAGCTTGGGGCTACTCATAGCCTTAGGAACCGTGTGACGTCCCTAGAGACAATTTTGGTTCGTTACACTTTTTCACATATCATATTTAATTGTATATGAAATAACATGCAAGAAAACCTTTATTTATAGGTGAGGTATTCATCCTTATATTGAATAGGAAGAATAAAGAGTGGTGGTAAAGAGGAGAGATCAATAGTATTTATTTTACAAGAGTTTCAAGAAACTAATGGCACTAATAGTCATGAGATTTACAACAAAATAATGAGAGAAGTTACAAATTACTAAAGGCCACATTCTACCACCATTAACAATTGAGTAATGTGGGTAGATAAATAGTTTTATTATTACATATGTTACATGAAACTAATGGCCATGGAATTACAAAAACTAATGGTCATATGAGTAATAAGACATAATGTTGTAGATTATGGATAAATAAATTGTTAGAAGTTCCAAGAGTTAGCAAAATATAATGACACCACTTTCTCCACTTTGTATCCATAAATTATCATGTAAATTAATATTTTAATATTAAAATACATAATAACACCAACATTCACCCACCCATTTTAATATTTAAATGAGAGAGTTCTTCACTAATTTAGTTGAAGGGAGACTACTATGCATAATGAAGGTGTGCTCTGCATTGAACAATCACTTAGTAAAATAGTAATCGGTACTCCAGAGTCAGTAGTGGTCTAAAACTTGAACTATGACTTCTTAAGGGTAATAAAGTATTACTTCCTACACACAGTACTCAAGGTGTTGACATAAGCATTAATACCCAACACATTACAGCCATGTGTTATCCTGATTTTTCATGAGCATTTTTGAGAAGAAATCTTATTTTCATAGGACGCAGCCTACCTCCACACTCACATAGGTGAAATCTATCAAGGATGGTCTTGTAATTTCAACACCTTACTCATAAGAGATACAAAATTTCATTAAGATTTCTTAGACTCAACCTTCAAAAATCATTACAGGAACAAAATTTACTCACATCATAGGAAGGATTAAATAATAGTGCATCTCACACCAAGTCATCACATGATTCATTCTTCCCATTTAACCTGGTGTTAGGATCTGTAGTCCCCAGGTTAGGTTTTGTCATATAGGACACATGATTTTTATATGCTTTCTTTCTCTTCCGCTATATGTTTCAAAACTTTTATCTTGCCAAGTCCTAGTTCATCTGTAAGATTATTACAAAATTTACACAATTAATATTAGTATGCCATTGATCAATATGATCTCACAATATTGTGTTTTTATCCTTATGATCTGAATTTACCATTATAATAATGGTTTATGCTCTACCAATAAATTTTGGTGTTATCACAATAACTCAAAATTAGAGAAATCAATTTCTCAACATAATGTGACTAATCAATCCACTTTTTCACTAGTTTAAGCTAAAAAAGTTAATTCAACCTGCATAATTAAATTTGCAAATCATAAAAGTAGCATTCTATTCATGAAAACTAATAGATAACTCCTTACCTTTTCTCTGCAACAAGTAGAAAAGTTTTTTACCTTCCCTCCACTTAAGTTGAGCGGTAGAAAGATACTTTACGTGGTATATCTTTCCATCCATCTTTTGGATCTCTCATCTTGAGATCCTTCATTTTTTTAAACCTTCATCTGTATTCTCCAATCTCTTGAGGAGAATAGTAAAGTTAAGATATTAAAATAGTTTCCATCTTGATATCCGCAATTTAACTATAACAAAACGTTGACTTTCCCTAAAATTGTAAGTGTATTATAGAACAAATTATAATAATTGTCAAAATTGAAATAAATTTAACAAAGAATGAAGAAAATAAGATCATCTTCTTCATTGTTGAGGTGCAAATATCTCTCTCTCTTTAAGGAGATTCAAGCCCTCTATGGCATAATCTACACCGATCCAGGAGTATATCTCATGACTTGTTCCCTCCAGGATAAAACAACCCATCAACGATATACAACTCAAGCAACTCCAAATTAGCTAAAGAGTCCAAAGCTTCACCGTAAGAATACTTTACTTCAACATATATTTA
Organism: Capsicum annuum; assembly: GCF_002878395.1. Lineage (NCBI taxonomy): Eukaryota > Viridiplantae > Streptophyta > Magnoliopsida > Solanales > Solanaceae > Capsicum > Capsicum annuum. Next base: position 79,938,090 of record NC_061118.1, on the reverse strand, counting down.
CACTCTTTGTATACTGAATATAGTTAAAGACTTCGAATATTTTCTTTGTCTCAAATATTTTTTTCACTAATATAATAAATCTCTTTTGTATAGTGAATATAGTTGTAGACTTAGAATATTTTCTTTGTCTCAAATCTCTCTTTCACTACTACAGACTTTAATCTTTTTCACACTTATCATATTTCCTCATACATACAATAACATGCAAGACCACCTTTATTTATAGTTGAGGTACTCATCCTTAAATTGAATAGGATGAATAAAGAGGTAAGGTAAAATAGGAAATATCAATTGTCTTTAGGTTATAAGAGTTACAAGAAACTAATGGCTCTAATAGTCATGAGAGTTACAACAAAATAATGAGAGAATTTACAAATTACTAATGGTCACATTCTACCACCAATTATAATTAGAGTACTATGGGTAGATAAATAGTCTTGTTGTTACATAGGTTTCATGCAACTAATGAAGATGGAGTTACAAAAACTAATGGTCATTTGAGTTACAAAATATGATGTGGTAGATTATGGACAAATAAAGTGTTAGAAGTTACAAGAGTTATAAAAATATAATGACACCACTCTCTTCATTTTATGCCTATAAATTATCATGCAAATTAAGATTTTAATAATAAAATGCATAACAACACCAACAAATAGGCTTAATACCTATAACCAAGCTTGAGTAACTTGAGGTAGATCATTGATTTCTTTCATGAATAAGACATAGCGTCACATATTTTCCCAATAATATTTATCTTTAACATGAGCTATATGTATATGCATAGATGATATGAATGAAACTGCAAGGAAGTGGAATGTAAATTGAAAAATAGAAAATAAAGTGTTAATATTTTACATATGTGTATATATACACATATATGTATATATAGACACATAAATATTAATTAATAAATATGCTAAGTGTCTATTGGGTTTAATTGGATGAGTGAATAAAAAATGGAGGGAATTATTTGAGGGAAGTAAGCTTTCACTTAAAAAGAAAAGTCTACTCACCTAAAGGAAAGTCTACTTCTCCCAGATTGGTAGGAGAGAGTAACTTCCTCATGTTCTTAATTAAAAATACACCTCATATGGATAGTGAAGCAAAAATTAAGAGATGTCTCGCGCCATCATTATTGTCATTGCTCATTCAGCCTGACTTAGACTTTGGATTTGATTTTTAATTTGTCAAATTATCGAGAGATTTATCTTTAGGATAAAGTTTATTTTAATATTTGAAAACAAGAATGACATACTATTTGGAAAAAAACTAAGGAACCAACGTGACTGTGTAGAAATGGTGCACCTTTTTATGAACCATTGCTTCCTTTCGTAAGGGACACTTAATGGGTATAAATACATGAACTTCCCCTCAGGTATGTACATAATTTTATGAACTAAAAAAAATTCTTCTTCTTTCAAAAGATCTATTATGATCATCAGCAGTTGAGTGTGTTTGTAGGAGTCTTGAAGTTTGAGATACCACTACTTTCAGATTGTGAACTATTTTTCAAACACCCTGGGGTTTGGACCCTTAGAAAATTTCCTGGATTTCTGGTTTTTGGTCAAGATATGACTAGGGGTACATGTCGTATGCTAGGGTACAGTTGGTAAGGCTTCGTCCGATACTAACTAGTATTGGTTGGTAGGTTAGATTAGATTTTGGAATAGGTACGACTTAGAGGGTATGGGTCATATGGTTTGATACGGGTCATAAGATTTGGTTTTTTCCTTTACTTAAGTTAAGACTTATTAACTTAATTATGATCTAAGTATGAGTGTTTTACCATGAACTATAACATAAGTTACAATTTGTACCATTGACTCGTATCGTAGTCAGTGTTCAAATATTCTTTGGTTCTATTCTGCCAGGGATACAGTTTAGAGGTACTAATCAGATGGTTAGGGTAGAAATTTGTGTAGGTAATTTGTATGCTAGATAGTATTGGGTTCAAGGGGGAGGTTTAAGGTACGAGTGGTGGGTACCACACGTATTGGAGGGTATGACTGGTATGGGTAGTCATACCACCTGACAGGAGTTTTAAGTAGTTTAAGTTAGGGGTAATCTGGACATTTCCCTCTTAACCATTTAAGGCCCCACAAATTAGAACTCTATTGGGATATCATTTACCCTATTATTCTAATCTTAAACACTTAGAAACACTCTCTAATTCTCTCTAAGGCTCTTGGGTAAAGAAAGGCTAGGGTTTCATCTAGAGGAGCATTTTAGGAATTGTTTTGGTGATTTCTTTCCATCATATTAATAATTTAAGGAATGTACTCCTCTCTCATTGTTATTTCTAACTAAAGGTATGATTTATATAATTCTTTCAGGGAATCATTATTGTATGGTTTTATGGTTTTCAAATATATGTTGCGGTTTTTGTACTAAATGTTAGGTTATCATTTTTCCATGTTTTAATTATGTATTTGCATGCTTTAATGGTGGTTTGGATAATTTGTGGAATGGGAATCATTAATTGGTAATTGAAATTGGTTTTGGAAACTCTATGCCCCCATAATGTTTGATAAAATCCTATGATAATGCTTTTAGTATATTATTGGACTTTTAATGGAACTATTACATAGTATGCTTTAATAAAGGAACCGTAAATGGTATAAATTTTTTGGAATGAATAAATGGTAAGGTTTGGTGGTTATTGTTATGGTAAATAAACTTCCTTGTAGGGTACATGGGATTCTCCCAAGTTAACTTTATAATGTAATCTATAGGTACATGGGAATCCCTTCACATTAAGAGGTTGACTAAGGAAATTGCTTTCAAGCTACAGTTGGTATGATGATACAACTACTCATATCCATCGTTAATAATAATGGAATAAAGATTTGGTTAGATGGTAATGGATTTAATTGGGCAATAATGGAAGGTGTATTAGCTAACCATGAATGTGCGAGTCCAATGGGTGGATACTAGAAACTCATATTTTCCGACATGAGGGTTGGTGATAGCGACCATATATGATACTGTGAGGTATATCATAATTCTCTAGTAGACTGTACATATGTATCATGTAGAGCAAGGTTACTTAGGAATCCCTGGTCTTATGGTATATTTTATTCATATGGCTACATACATCGGGGCCTATTCAGGGGGTTATACTGGACCCATATAGGCCGTGGGTGGTTTTTGAAAGGTTCAGAAACACATACCCAGGTTAATGGTTTTAAATGTATGCTTAACCCAGCCTCCTTTCCCATTATGGTTATATATATATGTAGGGTTTGCATGTATATGGTTGGATTACTTGGTTTTATTGGGTGGCATTATTTGATCCTTATTCTGAGTTCATGCTAGCATTCACCCACTAACCCATATTTGGGTAGTTGTATACCCACGCGATATAGGAGCTGACCATTCTACTCCTCCTGCTTAGTGATCAAATTTAGGATCAACAACTGGATTGAAGTGGTGAGTTTCCCTATTTCAGAAGGCCCCATTTCATATCATGGATATCTTTACATACTTAGATTATTGTATGGATATCTTTTTTGGCTATGGATGGGGGCATGTCCCAACAAAATATTATTTTTCTTTTGGTTAGAGGCTTATGTGACTATCATGGGCTTGAATGGGTGGGATCAAAATTGGTGTTAGCCGTAGTATTGGCATTTTTATTGATGCTAATACCATTAGACAAAATTTATGATTTTTCCATCCTTTGATACAATGCAATGGACAGGAACTTGGTATTATATTAGTTTTGTTATGGTTGTAGACTGGTAATGGATGGTTTTACTTGTTTGGGTTGGTCACGTTTATAAACAAATCCCAATCTTATTTTACGATTGCATGGTATCTTGTTATACATTTGGAATTCATCCGACTCAGGATATGCATTTGGATGGTTGGGTTGGATATTAGGGGTGGTCCCACCTGGTTAGACTTGCGATGCCCATTACGACAAAGCCCTGGGTTGGGTTGGGTCAATTTCGTCGTGGAAGGAAAAATTCTGGAACCTCGGTTACTTGAGGGGAATTAATTTATTTAGGAAATTTCGTGAAATCGGAGGACTTGGTTCTACATTCTGCTTCATCTTATTTCATTAATAGTTGATAACATATTTCTTTGATTGTTCACAGTGATTAGTCATTTTGAACTGGTGTGGAAGGCATTAAACTTTATTACTTTTCTAGAAATATTTTTCTTAAACTTAGATTGAAGTGTACTTTTCTAACATATAGATTGTGTACCAGAACCACAATGTCAACATAATAGGACTAATTAATGGACAAGATTTGTTACGTGAGTATTAATGGTGTAGATGGAATTCTAGAAGCTTCATGTACATTTTAATGTGATGTGACTAAGTTAACATCGATACAACTATTTAAACTTAGGATCGTAAGAAGGTACTTGAATCTAAATTTTAAAGTGACCAAGTATATACAAGTTTTAATTTAGATTAAAGAGGTTAAGAAGTGAAAATTGACTATTTTATTGAGGTCCTTGCTTGACTTAATTAAGCTATTTGGTAAGTCACCTACTTGAGCTATATGGACCAATTTAATGGAACCAAGGTTATAGATTAGATTTGGACCTATGTTAAGATACTCATTTAGGCTTAACTCAAAAGAAAAGTAAAGGAAATGAACAAATGTCCCAATATTTAAATCTGTCAAAGGCCCAAATTAATTGAGCCCAAATAAGAATTTAAGCAAGTAGGTGCATCACTTACTTTGAAATTTTGAGCACCTTTAAGTAGGTTCATCACCTACTTGGACTAATTTGTGGCTTATAATGGGGTCAATAAGGGAGGTTTTAGAGGGCTCAATATAATACCAACATAGTTGTTCATTTTACTCATTTTAAACACAATATTCACCCTTTTAATTTCAGCTTTGTCCCTTTCCTAACAAGGAAAAGAACAACAACCCTAAAATTTCTTCTAGGGTTCTTGAAGAAACTATCACCTTTGTAAGCGAAGGTAAGTGAAAACAATTGAGTTTTAGATTGGTTATCACATGGAAGATTAGGAAATCATGCTATAAGTTCCTCATTATTAATACATGGCAGAATATAGAACAAGTTACCTGTTCGCTTTTCTTTGTTATTAAGAGACTTTTATTTTCTTCTTTGGTTTAAAGTGTGAAGGAAAGTTCAAGTTGTTAAAGATTTCAAGTTAAAATGATAATTTGTAGAAGATTAACGTAGGGTGACTGCTCCATTTTGTCCTTATTTTCAATGAATTTGGGTAAGAATGATGGATGTGTTGTTATTGAAAACTCAATGGATGATGAGTTCAATATTTGGTTATTGTGACAAAGTTAAATTTGCGGCTCTTTTGTGAACTATTTTATGTGTGCATGTTGGGGAATACTAGGTTAATATTAGGGAAAGGTGTAATTAGTTTGTATTGAAATATAGAGGAAAGGTGGGATGGTACACCACTGAGCTAATTGTTGTATACATTTAATGGCCATTCTATTTTGTGTATCACTTAAAGGGTGTAATGAAATCAAAGTTGTTTCGAGTGATGTAATGAAATCAAAGTTGTTTCGAGTGATCTTATGAGAATTTGTATGGTATTTGGATGTAATTAAAGGAGAAAAGGGTTAAAATAACACCCTTGATTTATAAATTAAGGGATTACTGCCCGACTACTATTTTGGTATAGTTAAGTAGCCTAAATTTGTTGGTTGGTTGCTAATTTAGTTTGCCATATATTATTTTATAGATAAGTAATCTAAAACATGGGAAGTCAAGTTGGGTTAGTTTCAAAGTTATACAACCAGGTATGTGAGACTACTCTATGTCGTATTCTTTGGCATGAAATCTAGAATTTTTGTTACAATGTAAGCTTTTAAAGCTTTCCCATAGTACCTAATACCTAATAGCGGCACATGATCTCCCATCTAGCTAATGACCTGGATCCCACTCCCCAATGTGTTAAAATACCTCATCACATACTTATTATCAAGTCTGCATTTTTACATTCACTAGGAAGTCTCTAGACTTCTCCTTCAAGTCAAATAAGACCCGTATGTTATTTTAGCTCCTAAATATCTCGTTCATGTACAATCTACCCCATATCTCTTTGACATTGCATTAAGTGTTTATTCACCTATCTCTTATTAATATATTATTATTTCAAGGTACCATAATGTTATGACCACCAAGGTAACAATCACAAAGGCTAAATAAACTAAGTAACGCGATCTCGATACCTTTATATATGGGTGGCAGCTCAGTGAAAAAGTCTAGCATGGGCCGATCCCATTAATCATATATGGATAATAGCTCAGGGGCATAAGCCTAGCATAGGCCGATCCCAATTTATCTATTTACTACTGATCAGCTAGTAATTTGCATTATATCGCTTACAAAGATTATGAATTAAGAAGGTTAAAAATGAAGAAATGAATGTAATTTATCTAGTCCCACAAATATATATAAAGGTGGTGTACAAGAACTACATATATACTTATATCTGATTTTAATGGAGCTATTATATCATGTGTTATTACCTTCTGCCTTGCATATTCTGAAAATGTTTTTGTATTGACATCTCTTATAGGAGGCCAGTATTTTATTCTGCATGAACAGGTACTTCAGCTAATGCGCCTCGCAAGTAAGAGCACGAGATGTCTTGTGACTATTGGTAAGCTCCTATTTTATTCGAAGCTTTTTAAGTCACTTTTATATATTTTGGTATTATATTGTAGTTAAGACTATGGAAAGGGTTTTTCCCGACCATAACTAAGTTTCTATGTATCTTTTAGAGGCTTTATAGACCAATGTGAAATTAAGCATGGTAGTGTCTTGTCTCTTAGATGTGGTGGTCTCAACGACCAAGTCTTGTATTTGTAGTTTTGTGCTTGCCCACCTGATTATTCTGACTGATGCATTGTATGATATTTGGTAGAAGTTTTGGTTATCATATTATGCATGACATGTAATGGTTTATAGGTTGGTTCTCTCGGGCCTTACGACTATGGTTCCTGGCCGCCCCGAAGGGGGTTTGAGGCATGATAAAAGTGGTATAAGAGTAGGGTTTCCTAGGAGTATACAAAGTTGTGTCTATGTAGAGTCTTACTTATGGGTGTGTTGTACACCACATCTATAAAAAGGAGGCTACGGGACATTTAGGGGTTGTCTCTTTTTCTTCATATCTTAGATTGTGCAATAGAGCCCAAATCGTAGGTGAAGTCATATTTAATCATTAAATCTGTTAGGTTTTTTCTAATTATAGTAACGATGCCTGTTTCAAGATGGAGTAAGAATACAAGTGAGTATATTTGGCTATCAGAGAAGGGACCAGCAAGTCACCACCTAGAAAAGCTAATCAAATTAAGGCTCAAGCTGAGTTTGTATCACAAACTTTTTCTATTCCTCCATCTCCGAAAGAGCTAAGAAGGAGAATAACTACATCCTCGGAACCACTTATAAATACTATTGAGAAATATATAAGAAATGCGGTTCAATTATTGGCTCGTATTGTTGCTGGATAAGAGATTCCAACCATAGGTTCTAGTAATGTAAATAGGGCAGCTAGCCTACAGATTCAGGATTTTCTTAAGTTGGATCCTTTCATATTCACTGGATCAAATCATAATGAAGACCCACAAGACTTTAATGATCAAATCCAAAGGGCTCTAAATGTCATGCATGTTGTGATAAAGGCATTTGAACTTACCCAAGAGGGAGTACTTCGATGCCAAAATAGATTGTGTGTGCCTAATTTAGATGGGCTAATAAAGAGGATTATGACAAAGGCACATAATTCAAGGTATCCATCTATTCGAGGTCAACTAAAATGTATCAGGATTTGAAAGGAATGTATTGGTGGGTTGACACGAAGATATTCGTAGAATTTGTAGCCGAATGTCCAAATTGTCAAAGATTTAAAGTAGAACACCAAAATCTCAAGGGTTATATGCTATGTATAGATATTCCAATCTTGAAGTGGGACATGATCAACATAGATTTTGTCACTGGTTTACCTCGTACATCTCAAAGGTTCGATTCCATATGGGTAATAGCTGATAGTCTTACAAAATCATCACACTTCCTGCCAGTTAGGACCACTTACACAGTTGAAGAGTACAGAAAATTATATATTAAGTATATAGTTAGACTACACGGAGTATGAATCTCTATTATATCAGATCGGGAGCTCAATTTATTATAACTTTTTGGAAATATTTTTAGAGAAATTTAGGAACACAAGTGAATTTAACTACAACTTTCCACACTCAAACAGATGGACAAGCAAAACGTACCCTTCAAACACTTAAAGATATGTTGCGTCTTGTGTATTGGACTTCAAAGATAGTTGGTATGATCATTTACCTCTCATCAAGTTTTCCTACAACAATAGCTATCATTCAACTATCAAAATGGCAACATATGAAGCTTCGTATGGAAAAAGGTGTAGATGACCAATTGGATAGTTTGCAGTGGGTAAAACTGCCTTGTTCGGGCTAGATTTTGTTCATTAAGATATGGAAAACATTAAGTGATCGAACAGTGGCTAGAAATAGCTCAAATTCGATACAAGTTATATGCGGATATCAGAAAAAGGGGGTAGAGTTTGCTATCGATGTTTGGGTATTCTTAAAGGTGTCACCAATGAAAGGGGTAGTAAGATTTGGTAAGAAAGGGAAACTAAGTCCAAGTTATATAGGCCTATATAGAATTATTCGAAGGTATGGCCAAGTCACATATGAGATGGAGCTACCTCAAGAGCTCTCAATGGTTCTTCCAGTGTTTCACATCTCAATTCTTCAAAAGTGCAGTAGATATCCATCTTATATTACTCCTACTGAAGATATACAAGTTATAGAAGATCTCACCGATGAAGAAATACCTATTTCTATTCTTGATCGACAAGTTAAAAAGTTAAAGAATAAAGAAATAGCTTCTGGAAAAGTACTTTGGAGAAACAGACAAGTAGAAGAGATCGCATGGGAAGCTAAAAAAGCGCTGAAATCCAAGAACCCCCATTTGTTCGAATACAAACAGAAATTTCAAGATGCTAAATTGGAGCAACAACAAGTAAGTAGAATATTTAAGTACTATGTAATAACGGTAATATTAAACTTAGGCTTGAACTTGTTTTTGTTGGACATTTAAGGTAACATTCGAGGATGAATGTCCGTAAGGGGGGAGGATGTAACACCCCTTATTTTGAATGTTCTAGTTATATTCATATAGAACTTTGTATATCTTTTTGTATTGGTAATGGACGAGATTTTTTACATGAGTCTTAATGGAGTAGATGAAATTCAGATGTTGCTCATACGTTTTAATATGATGTGACCAAGTTAACATCAATACAACTGTTTAAACTTGGGATCATAATATGGCACTTAAATCTAAAGTTTGATGTGACCAAGTATATACAAGTTTTAAGTAATGTTAAAGGGTTTAAAAACTGAAAATAGAGTATTTTATTGAGATGCTGGCTTGAGTTAATTAAGCTAGTTAGTGAGTCACCTTCTAGAGCTATATGGACCATGTTAATGGACCCAACGTTATTGATCAGATTTGGTCCTATGTTAAGATACTCATTTGGGCTTAACTCAAGTAAAGAAAAGGGAAATGAAGAAATAGCCCAACACTTAAATCTGCCAAAGGCCCAAGTTAATTGATCCCAAATAAGAATTTAAGCAAGTAGGTGCACACCTACTTGGACAAATTTGTAGCGGAAAATAAGGTCAATAAGATATTTTCTATAGGGATAAATTTAAGACCAACATAGATGGTCATTTTACTTATTTGAAACAAAATATTTACCCTTTTAATTTCAGCTTTCTCCTTTTCCTAACAAGGATAAGAGTAGTAGTGTAATGCCCTGAGTCTACATCCTGGGTGCCACATGGTGCTTACAACCCCAAAGGACCACAAGCTAACCTATGACTGGTACCTGCTATGAGCACTGAATAGTAATACTATAATAATTTGGAACATAGGTTGAAATGCCATAAGGTTCACAATCCGAATACTGATAATAATAACATTTGACAATAATATCTAAAAATTAAATACTGTCTAAACTAGTCTGGCCTGAAAAGCCTCTAACTTAACTGTCTGAATGTGGAATTAATGGGACAATCGCCCAACTAACTCCAACTACTAACTGAATGATATGAAGTACCTAAATAAGAGAATACATGGATAACTAAAACTGCTATAAATACAAAGTATGAAATACAGTGCATATACGTGTATACTGTATCTGAGCTTTTAGTAAAGCTGAGAACTAATTTCTAATACTAATTAATTGATATCTGGGATTTTTGATAACTGAATTACAGATAACTAAGTAGTTGTGTCTGATAGTACTGATTCTTTATGTAACACCCCGATTTTCTTTACCAGAATGCTACATGGTGCTCATGACCTCGAAGGACCATTAGATAACCCATGACTGATATCTATACCTATATACTACATAATATACATAAAATGTGGAATCATGAACAAGAAAGGCCATAAGGTTCGAACTGAATAAACGCCTAATAACAAAATGTCTGAAAAAGGTATAAAAATACCAAAACAAGTCATAAATACTGAAAATAATGAGATCTAAATATCTAATCTAACATCTCGTCAGAAAGCCTCTAACTTAACTGAATAAGAAGTTGAAGGAACATGTCTCTAACTAACTCCATCTAGCAACTAAATTATAAATATAGCAATAATTATATCGTCCTCATATAAGAAGGACTCACTACAAACTCTGAACATTGGAATATTACTGCTGATCTGGAGCTCATGCCTTTGAACCCATGGTGCAATATAAGAGAAAGAACCATAGCACAAATACGTTAGTACATATGAATGTACTGAGCATACGAGTGAGGTAGGCTAAATGCAAAGGGTTATATGCATGAAAAATGCTAACTAATATGAATGTGAGAATACATACATGCATAAAAAACTGTAAATGAACTCGTGATGAACTGACTACTGAGTCTGAATGCTGACGACATGACTTTATTGTTACTGAGGTACTGAATAGATTATTGACTATTTCTGACAGTTCAAATTATAAAGAACTGGTTTGAATGACTATGTCTAATAGTCCTAAAACTAAATACGGGTAACGTGAGCTATGACAACTGATATAGCTAATATAACTGTACCGATCAGACTAATCGATATAACCAATACTAAGTGACTATATCTGACAGTCTAAGTTCTGATGGAACTGTCTGAGTTTCATTCTACTTGGAGTAACTAAATCTGCGATCAGTCCTATCTAGCGTGTGATCATGAGTATACTGATAATAAAGATGAATTGACATAGTCTGCGATCAGTCCTATCTAATGGGTGATCTTTAAATCTAATGATTCTAATAATGATTAATCATAGTTGAGATCAGTCCTAGCTAATGGGTGATCTTGAAGTCTATTTACAATGATAAGCGTTGACTGTATCTAACAGTACTGAATCTGTACTACTAAGCTGAGTTGACTGTGTCTAAAAGCCCTGATTCTATAACTAAAATTGTGGGATGTGTTCATCTAATCGACATGCCCCAAGCTAAGCTAACTGGGGTCCAATCTCTGCCCTGACTAGAAGAGTGTCAGTACCGCGCTACCAGTAAAGACATCTGCTGTAGAGCCAGTCATGATCTAGTGGGTGACTCCTGGGATCAGTCCTATACATGTAAATGTGCTAATGGGTGACCCCTGAGTATGGCAGTCCTATCTAACGGGTGACATCTCGTACCTACGCTGGAAACATAGTTTTGAAAATTAAGGATTTCTTTTAGGGATCTCAGTCCTATTCTAGCGGTGAGCCCCCATCCCTAGGTTCGCTCCGTGTTGAATCCTACTCCCATGTGAAAGACATTGAACTGAATAACTGGGCAGAACTAAATAATTAACTAAACTAATTTTCTGAACTAATACTGATTAACTGAACTTATACTAGTGGTATTGTTTAGTAGAGCTAAAATTGAGTTTACTGGATTCCGATGACGGATGGAATATAATGAGTTCTAAGGACTAATTAAGAGTACTGAAGTTACAGTGATTTACTATGATTACTGAGGTTACTGAGTACTGAGATTACTGAGAATATTGAACTACTGAGATCACTGAGTTTTCCTGAGTCACATGACTGACTGATTTCAATAGATCATGGCTTGACTACGAGTATCGTGAAAACATGACATGGCTCTAGGTACACAGCTATATTTTTTGGGTACAAGTACCCCCAGGACTCGATGGAAGGAAATTGACACATATGACTGAGTTGATCATAAGAGTAGAGTCCATAATCCACAATATCATAAATAAGGGATTTCATACAAAGTATAATTCTCAACAATCTATTTCATGGAAGGGAATTTCATACAACATCTATATACTTGCATAGCTTTCAATGTCATGCTCATTACATATTACAACCACAATCCATAATATCATAACTTGGGGAATTTCATGAAGTAAATGGGTATTCTACATTTTGTACATGAGTGGGTTTTGTAAGTAAGCATAGCATAATTCCATAAGACTAGTTCATGAGCAATCCAACAATGTTCACAAGACACATTATTAATATGGATGACATTGAATCATAGAGGCCTATCATGAATCCTTCACTTAGCCACAATTTGGCTATAGTACATAATTTCTAGTCTCTTAGGTATTTTATTAAACACCTTACATGCACTCTTTAAGGCATAGGTGTATTCACAAACTTACACCACTTTAATCCACCCAAATTCATGGGTTCCAACTATATGATCACAATCTTTATGGAAGTTCATCAAATTCCCACTCTATAACACAAACCACAAACAACAACAAGAATACAACCATATCACCACAAAACATTCATGATTTTGTTATCAAAGATTGATTCTTGAACTATACAAATGAAAGGAATTCGTGGATGAACACTATGCATACCTTAATGGCAATAAAATTCTTGAAAGAATGGACCTTCAAGTTTGATTATGCAACCCTAGTAGTTTTTCTCCTTCTTGTTCTCTTGGATAATGAACTTAATATGTCAATAGGGTTGTAATGTGATTAGAAGCTATAAATTTCGTGAGGTTAAGTATTGGGACATGTAAGGAGTGTTAAAACACTTAATTATCCTCAAAATAACTAAAAAACTAAGTGTTTTTCATGGCTGAAATCGTAAGTGTGCGTCGCACACCTCAACGCACATGCTAAGGTATCTGCCGCACATCCTATCACATAAGCTAAGGTGTGCGTCGCACATGCTATCATACACTTGAGGGTGTGCGCCGCACGACCTGTCTCACAGTTGTTCCAGTAGCCATGTGCAATTGTTTATGTGTCGCACTCCTACTTTGCAGGGCCATAATTTCTTGCTCATGTGTCGGATTTTTATAAAATTGGAATCGTTGGAAAGCAAACTCGATTCTCTAAAATTTGTTGGGTCTAAATCTACCAAAATGTCACATATAAATCACAAAGGTTACTCTTGTGGAAACACACACTAAAACTTGATATATTAAAAAACTATTATCTTGCCTTATTCTAAGTGACTCGCATGAGCATGATTAACACATAATAAGCTATATAATTGCTAGGATACTCATTGTAAATCATGTACTCAAATATGAATCACAGGATATAAGGTTTCATACATAGGAGAACTGATTCATTTTCTAGCTTGGAAATGTATGGGGTATTACAATATCTCCCCCTTAGGAACATCCATCCTCGAATGATACTAGTTGAGATGAGAGAAAATACAACTTACAAGAATCTATAGCATGAATGAATGATCATGATTTCATGGCTGGCATGACTGATAACTGAGCATATCATACTGTACATGCATATCTGATGCATGGGTAGCTGATTTATGAATGTAGGACTAAGTGTTACGATAAACTGAGCTTGTCAAACTGAGAATGCATATCTGATGCTTAACTGATAAGTTGAATCCATGCATATCTGATGCTTAACTGATAAGTTGAATCCATGCATATCTGATGCATGATTATATGACTGACATGATACGTGAATGCATGACTAAAAGTACTGGTAAGTTGATCACACATATCTGATGTGGGAGTACATAACTTAACTGACTCATGAACATGCTACTGAACATGCAATGGTAAAGGAACTAAGATTGAACTAACACATCAGAACATGACTGATTCTGCTATGTGACATATAGATTGAACATCATGAACTGAACTAAAGCTCTGAATACTTGACTTACAGCTGAGGTCTAACTTGAGGGTCAACTTATGAGTACCCTCTAATCTAGACTGAATTCGTTATGTAAGGAGAAACTAAAATATCTAATACATGAGAGCGTTAAGAGAAAGTGGGGCATCTCCTCCTTGTGATGATATGTCCCTCTAAAAATGCTTACCTTATAGAGATACAGGGTGATGCACAGGGCATCTATGAACTAGATTATAACTAAACATTGGGGGTCTGAAACTAATGCATAAGATGGACTAAACTTGCAACTAATGGATGTTCTACCTTGAAGTAGTTATATTCTCTGAGATTTTAGATAGCATGAATAGATGCAAGGATGAGAAAACAAGCTATAAAAATCTGACTTCTCACTGTCATGACATGAAAACAGAAAGAGGAAAAACTATTCATAAAATATCTCATAGCCTCCTGCACATAAGTGTGGTGCACAACACACGCATGTACAAGACTCCACTAGATGCGGCTTTCAAACTTTCTACGACTCTATTGAACCTTAGTCTCTGATACTAAGTTTGTAGCACCCTAATTTTCTAAATCGAAATTCCACACGGTGCTCATGATCCTGAAGGACCGTAAGCTCACCCATGACTAATATCTATACCTGTATACTGCATAATATACATAAAATGTGGAAACATGAACATGAAATGCCATAAAGTTCGAACTAAATAAATGTCTGATAACAAAATGTCTGAAAAAGGTATAATAATACCAAAATAAGTCATAAATACTGAAAATAATGAGATCTAAATATCTAATCTTACATCTAGTCTAAAAGCCTCTAACTAAACTGGATAAGGAGTTAAAGGAATATTTCTCCAACTAAATCCATCTAACAACTCAATAGTAAATATAGCAGTAATCATATCATCCACGAATGAGAAGGACTCACTATAAACTCTGAACATTGGAATGCTACTGCTGATTTGGAGCTTGTGCCTCTGAAACTATGGTGTAACATAAGAGAAAAGCACCATAGAATAAATGCGTCAGTACGTTTGAATGTACTGAATATACAAGTCAGGTAGGCTAAATGAAAAGGGTTATATGCATGAAAAATGCTAACTAATATGAATGTGTGAATACATACATGCATAAATAACTATAATTGAACTGTGATGATACTGACTATAGATTATGAATGCTGACGACATAACTTTACTATTACTTAGTTACTTAATAGATTATTGACTATATCTGATAGTTCAAATTATAAAGAACGGGTTTGAATGACTGTGTCTAGTAGTCTTGAAACTGAATACTGGTAATATGACCTATGACAACAGATATAACTGATATAACTGTATTCATGAGACTAATCGATATAACCGATACTAAGAGACTGTATCTGACAGTCTAAGTTTCGATGGAACTATCTTAGTTCTATTCTACTTTGAGTAACTAAATCTGAGATCAGTTCTATCTAGCAGGTGATCATGAGTATTCTGATAATAAGGATGATTTGACTTAGTCTGAGATCAGTCCTATGTAGCGAGTGATCTTTAAATCTAATAATTCTGATACTGATTAATCATAGTTGAGATCAGTCCTAGCTAATGGGTAATCTTTAAGTCTATTTACAATGATAAGCATTGACTGTATCTAACAGTACTGAATCTGTACTACTAAGCTAAGTTGATTGAGTCTGAAAGCCCTGATTCTTAACTAAAATTATGGGATGTGTTCATCTAACAGACATGCCTTAAGCTACGCTAACTGGGGTCCAATCTCTACCCTCACTGGAAGGGAGTCAGTACCGTGCCACCAATAAAGACATCTGCTGTGGAGTTAGTCTTAATCTAGCTGGTGACACCTGGGATCAGTCCTATACATACAAATGTGCTAATGAGTGACCCCTGAGTATGTCAGTCCTATCTAACAGGTGACATCTCGTACCTACGCTGGCAACATAGTTCTGGAACTTAGGGATTGCTTCTAGGGTTCTCAGTCCTATTCTAGCGGGTGAGCTCCCATCCCAAGGTTTTCTTGGTGCTGAATCCTACTCCCATCTAAAAGACACTAAACTAAATAACTTGATCGAACTAAATAACTTAACTGAACTGATTTGCTAAACTGATACTAGTGGAATTGTTTAGCAGAGATAAAACTGAGTTTACTGGATTCTGATGACGGATGGAATACAATGCGTTATGAGGACTGGTTAAGAGAACTGAAGTTACTGAGATTTACTGTGATTATGGAGGTTACTGAGCACTGAGATACTGATAATAATGAACTACTGAGATTACTGAGTTTTCCTGAGTCACATGACTGACTAATTTCTATAGATCATGGCGTGACTGAGAGTATCATGAAAACATGACATGGCTCTAGGAACACAGCTATATTTTTCGAGTATAAGTACCCCCAGGACTCGATAGAAGAAAACTGACACACATGAATGACTTGATCATAAAAGCAGAGTCCATAATCCATAATATCATAAATAAGGGATTTCATACTAAGCATGCTTCTCAACAATTTATTTCATGGAAGGGAATTTCATACAACATCTATATACTTGCATAGCTTTCAATATCATGCTCATTACATATTACAACCACAATCCATAATATCATAACTTGGGGAATTTCATGAAGTACATGGGTATTCTACATCTTGTACATGAGTGGCTTTTACAAGTAAGCATAGCATAATTCCATAAGACTAGTTCATGAGTAATCTAATAGTGTTCACACGACACATTATCAACATGGATGACATTGAATCACAGAGGCCTATCATGAATCCTTCACTTAGTAACAATTTTGTTATAATGCATGATTTCTAGTTTCTTAGGTATTTTATCAAACACCTTACATGCACTCTTTAAGGCATAGGTGTATTCACAAACTTACACCACTTTAATCTACCCAAATTCATGGGTTCCAACTATATGATCACAATCTTTCTTGAAGTTCATCAAATTCCCAGTCTACAACAAAAACCACAAACAGCAATATGAATACAACTATATCATCACAAAAAATTTATGATTTTATTATCAAAGATTGATTCTTGAACTCCACGAATGAAAGGAATCCTTGGATGAACACTATGCATACCTTAATGGCGATGAAATTGTTGAAAGATTGGACCTTCAAGCTTGATTATGCAACCCTAGTAGTTTTTCTCCTTCTTGTTCTCTTGGATAATGTTCTTAAGATGTTAATAGGGTTGTAATGTGATTAGAAGCTATAAATTTCGTGAGGTTAAGTATTGGGACGTGTAAGGTGTGTTAAAACACTTAATTATCCTTAAAATAACTCAAAAACAAAGTGTTTTTCATTGCTGAAATCATAAGTATGCGTTGCACACCTCATCGTACATGCTAAGGTGTGTGCCTCACATCCTATCGCATAAGATAAGGTATGTGTCACACATTCTATCACACACTTGAGTGTGTGTGCTGCACAACCTATTGTACACTTGTTCCATTAGCCATGTGTGATTGTTTATGCGTCGCACTCCTACTTTGCAAGGCCATAACTTCTTGCTCGGGTGTTAGATTTTTATAAAATTGGAATCGTTTGAAATCTAATTCGATTTTCTAAAATTTTGTGTGTCTTATCTACCAAAATTTCACATATAAATCAAGTTATCCTTGTTCAAAGCTTACTCTTACGGAATCACACACTAAAACTTGATGGATTCGAAACCTATTAGCTTTCCTTACTCTGAGTGACTCATATGAGCATGCTTAATACATCATAAGATATATTATCGCTTGGATATTCATTGTAAATCATGTACTCAAATATGAATTACAAGATATGAGGTTTCATATGTAGGAGAACTAATTCATTTTCTAGCTTGGAGACATACGGGGTATTACACTTTAAAACTGAACTAAGTTCTATACTTAGACTAAAATTAAAATTGTGGGAGGTAGTCATCTAATAGACATACCCCAAATAAGATTATTGGTGTCCAAATAGTAACCCTGGTTGGAAAGGTGTCAATACCATGCCACTGGTAAAGACAATTGAAGAGTTAACCTCATCCGTAGGTACTCTAATGAGAATGACAGTACCCTCAATTGGCAGGTTAAAACATCTCATCAACCCTCAACTAGTAGGTTGATGTTCAACCTACTAGGTTGATGTTCAACCTACACTGGATATATAGTTCTAGAATACAAGGACTATTTCTATATATCATACCCTATACTGAAAGGTAAGCCCCCATCCATGGGTTCACTCGGTGATAAATCTTACTCTGAACTGGATAGATCATGGACTAATTATGAGACTATACTGGATTTGACTAATCATGTCAACGGACTGAACTGGACTGAGTTCACTAAATTCTATAACTAATCGAGTACTACTTTTTCTTGACATAACTGAGACTATTTTGTAACTACTGTAGGTCTAGGTAAAAAACTAGATTTTTGGGTATTAGATATCCCCAGGACTCGATAGCATGATCTTGAAAAGCAAAAAAATGTCCACTTTTTCATAATTTATTCATAGATACATTTTATCAAAAAGTTGTAAGGATTGGGACCACATATGACATGTCATTATTCCACTATTTACTTCACATAGGAATTTTAGCAAACACTAGGGGAGCATGGATTATTTCACCTGCTAAAGGTCAACAGATGAACATCATGAATATAATAGTCAATTTCAGTGTCAAGGGTTTAGCACACAATAAACATAATTCATCACATAAACTATTTTCCTTTCATGAAAACTTATAATTAATCATGAATTTGAATCCTAATTACTATCCTGAACATGAATACAATCAATTTCAATCATGTAAATCATGAATCAATAATCTTGTTATTATTAAAATGGATTCTATGGGTAAAAGGAACCCATAGTTGAACACCTAACATACCTGAGAAGAAGTGTTCTTGAAGGTTCTTGGACGAATTCTCGAGCTTTGTTCATGTTTTCTTTAAAACTAGGGTTTGCTGATTGAGAGAGAATGTTTTTAATCTTAAAAAAAGTGAGTAAATAATGATATAATAGTTTATTTAGGGGTTTAATTTAGTTTTTAGACTGATTAGGGCCATGAAAAAATACATAATTACCCCTTGAAATAAATTAAATTTCGTTACTGAAAATCTAGAGTTTGGCCTCTACCGCGATGTGGTGGCATCGCGATAAGCCATCAAAATTAGGTTGCACTATTCAAAAAGGGACGAACGTCAAAATGAACCATTGGCATGATGAGGCACTATCGCGGAGTCTCACTAGAATTTGACAATTAGGAAAATGGCTATTGGTGCGGTGCTATGGGATCGGATTGCCATACTGGAAAATGAACATTGTGATCTGAAGCATTGGCGTTATGCACCATTTTTGCGGTGCTTCATTGGATAATGATGACTTCCATTTGGAAGGTCTCCGTGGTGCGCTAGTGTGACAAGTGGCACACTATTTTACAAAAATAGCTTTACCTCTTCGGCTGGGTATCAGATTTGGGTGAATTTTATAACGGTTGAAATCTGGCTGAATTTTCTATGCCATGGTAAGCACTAAACTAAAAAAAAACTAATTATTTTTAGAAATTATATATATGAATACTTATGTACTGTGAGTTAAATTAAGATAGGAAATACAAAGAATTACAATATCTCCCCCTTCAGAACATTCATCCTTGAATGAGACTAATTAAGCTGAGAAATACTGATAGACTAAGCTTATACACTGAACATTCATATTTGATACATGGAATGCATGACTGAAGATACTAATAAGTTGATTTTTCATATTGAACTTGCATATTTGATGCATGAGTACCTGGCTGAACTAATTCATGAATGTATGACTAAATATGCAATAGTAATGGGTACCAAGTTTGTAACTATAACTAAACATGGAACTGAGAAAATCTAAGAAATACTGTTACCTCAAGCTGAGTTTGAGTTTACGGAGAGGAGGTGAGGATAATTGGTCCAGATATCAGCTTCTACTTCCCAAGTAGCTCTTTCAATGGACTAATTCTGCCAAAGGTCTTTGACAAAGGGGACTTCTTTGTTCCTCAATCTGTGAATCTGATTATCAAGGATTTAGACTGGAACCTCTTTAAAAGAGAGATCATTCTGAATATCTACACCCTCTGAGGGAACTATGACTGCTGGGTCACCAATGCATTTCTTTATTATATAGACATGGAATACTGGGTGTACTGAAGCTAGATATGGAGGCAACTAAAGCTTGTAAGCTACTTTTTCGTAATGACTGAGGATTTTGTAAATACCAACATATTGGGGTTTGAGCTACCCTATTTTTCCGAACCTATTCACCCCCTTCATGGGAGAGATATTTAAGAACACAAAATCATCGATCTCAAACTTGAGGTCTTTTCTCCTTACATCTACATATGATTTCGGTCATCTTTGTGCTACCCTAAGCTTTTCTCTAACCAAATGAACCATCTCTAATCCATCGAAAACTAAGTCAGGCCCTACTACTACTGTCTCACCTACCTCAAACCAACCAATTAGAGATCTACATCTCCTACAATAGAGAGACTCAAATGGATCCATTTGAATATTTGAATGGTAGCTGTTATTATATATGAATTCAATCAAAAGCAAGTGTTCATCCCAACTACCTTTAAAATTAACAACGCAGGCTCATAATATATCTTCTATATTTTGAATGGTCCTTTGTGTTTGGCCATCTGTCTGAGGGTAGAATGTTCTACTGAGGTGAACTTGGGTACCAAGACCCTTTTGGAATGCCTTCCAAAAGTGAGAGGTAAGTACCTTAATCTAAGATAATAGACATTGGGACTCTATTTAACTTGACCAACACTCTGATATAGAGTTTGGTGTAGTCCTCGACTTAATAAGAAGTATGAATTGGTAGGAAATGATCGGATTTGGTCATCCTATCTATGATAACCCAAATCGAATTATGCTGATGATGAGTATGAGGTAAACCCATCACAAAGTCTAAGTTCTCTTTTTCCCATTTCCAAGTGAGAATACTGAACTCTTGTATAGACTCACTAGGCTTTTGGTACTCAATATTAACTTTTTGACACGTAGAGAGATTAACTATAAACTATGCAATATCCCTTTTAATCCCACTCCACCAATAGATCTCCCACAAAATTATGGTACATCTTAGTAGTCCCTAAATGAACAGAGTAATCCGCATCATGCCCTTCTGCAAGAATTCATTGCCTCAAGTCTTCTACACCTAGCATACATATCCAACCCTGGAAACACAATACACTATCTCCCCCTTAAGAGAAAACCTCTTCTTTTTATCTCTGTCTGACTCTTTCAACTTAACGACTAGATCTCTTTCCTGCTTTTCCTTAACTTTGGAAACTAGAGATGATTTTGAACTATTTTGCACCCATACAATGCCCTCTACTGAATCCACTAAGCACACACCAAGTTGGGTAAGTTGATGAATTTCCTGAGCTAACTTCTTCTTACCACTCTTAATGTGAGCAACACTACCCATAGACAACCTACTTAGAGCATCTACCACTACATTTGCCTTGCCCTGATGATACAAAATACTTATGTCATAATGTTTCAACAACTCTAACAACCTTCTCTGATGAAAATTGAAATCTTTTTTAGAGAACACATACTTCAAGCTTTTGTGATCTGTGAACACATCAACATGCACCCCATACAAATAATGTTTCCAAATCTGTAAGGTTAACACTACAGCTGCTAACTAAGGATCATGGGTAAGGTAATTCTTCTCATGGGGCTTAAGTTGTCTACTGGTGTAGGCTATTACCTTACCTCTCTGCATTACAACATACCCTAAACCTACTCTAGATGCATCACAGTACACAACAAACCCATCTAAATTATATGGTAACGTTAGAACTAAAGTTGTAGTGAATTGAGACTTTAAATCCTGAAAACTCTTATCACAGGAATTTAACCACTAAAAATTGACTTTCTTTTGAGTCAATCTACATATAGGGGATGCAATAAACAAAAACCCTTCAACAAACTAATAGTAATATCCAGCTAAATCCAAGAAGCTCCTGATATCAGATAGAGCAATGGGTCTAGGTCATTTTATCACTATCTCGGTATTTTAAGGATCAACTCTAATGCCATAACTGGAAATAATATGACCATGGAATGCTACTAACCTTAGCCAAAATTTCCACTTACTGAATTTGTCAAACAATTGATAGGCTCTGAGATTTTAAAGTATGATTCTGAGATAATTTTCATAATTATTTTTGCTACAGGAATAGACAAGAATGTCATTGATGAAGACTATGAAGAACATGTCCAAGTACTGCTTGAACATGCAATTCATTATGTCCATAAACGTTGCTGGGGCATTAGAGAGACCAAAGGACATGACTAGAAATTTGAAGTAACTATATTGTGTTCAGAAAGCTATTTTTAGAATGTCATATTCTCTGACTCTAAGCTGATGATAGCTTGATCTGAGGTCTATCTTACAAAATTAATTGGTTCCCCGAAGTTTGTCAAACAAATTATCAATTCTACAAAGTGGATTGATGTTAGGTGAATTTATGCATTGTAGCGCTACTATTCTAGCTTATTTAGCCTTGCTTTAAGGATGATTATTATGCTATATGTGTTAATAATGATATAAATAAGAAATTAGGTTTCCAAGTATGTGTTGACAATGTTTAATGGTGTTTCCACACAAGTTTTGATTCAATTAGACCAGTTAGAGTTCACCCAAGAAAACTAGTGTGACTATCTTGAGCTAGATATTGTCTAGTCTCTTATGTTGGGTTCTAATGTTTCTTAATGAGTTACCAAGATTGTTATTATGTATTTATATGTGAAAAAACTTGTTTATAATGTTCAAGGTTCAATTGGATCAAGCCAAGGGTCAAAACAATGAGTTAAATCTTAATGAGAAATTAGCCTATGCTTAGCTCGTGTTTCTAGTTCATCATTGAGGATATTATGTTGTTTTGAGCTCTAAATTGTTTTGTTTAATGCTATAGGATGATTTTTTGATGGACTATGATTATATATTAAGAATATTCAAGTTTCACATCAAGTAGAAAGAACACAAAAAGGCTCATAAAGGATCATGGAAGCACAAAACGCAAGTTGGACGCATTTTGCACCCCTTAAATATATGGGCGCATGTGGACTGTATATGTGGCCAATGAAGGCATCATAAATTCTAGTGTATTCATAAAATTATTAATCTTTTGACCAATAGGCATGTGCGTCTAATATTGGGGTTTAATGAGGCTCCGTGACACATTGAAATCGCGATGAGCTACTAGAATTTAACAGATTTTTTGACAATTGTGAATTGGCATGTCACCGCGTCGCGCCGATGTCCAAAATCGGGATAATTCTTCCCAGCTAAAATAAAACATCATGGAAACCCAATCGAAGTCGGTTTATGACTTGTTTACTATAAATATAACGTATTAAATCATGTTTTAATCATTTTGGGACCTCTTGGAAACCCTAGATCAACTTGGAACATCATTGGAGGATACCACAACTTCTTTTTAGGTTTTATCATTCTTTAATTTAGTTTTTTATGGTTTGTATCATTATTCCAAGGGATTGGATGATGAATATTTCCATTAAAGGCTAAAACACTCTTTTTGGGGTTGAGGCCAAGAAACTGAATACTCTTTAGTATTATTTATTGTAGTTTAATTGTGGATTATCATATGGATTGTTCTTGATTTGTTGATCTTACTATTTTGATGATTAGCTACCACTAGAATAAATTTATATTTCTATGTGAATCCGGGAGGAGAATCATAGGATAGAATGAAGAAATTAAGGAACAAGGTTCTTACTCTTTTATGAAATAAGGAGTTTGAATTAGCATCTAGGATAAGTATATACCTAGAAGCCTTGTTTTGTTCAATTTCAAGAAGATAACTTATTGAATCTAGAAGAATTGTTGTAGCTCTACGGGAGTTGTAGTTACAATGTTCAATAGATAAAAGATTTGAGGTTGGGACCCTAAAATCGTAGCATAAACCTTGCAAATCAACCATCTAATAATCAATTAGACTGCGATAGGAATAGACATTTGTAAGATTGTTCGAAATACGTTAACCCTTGGCTTTACTCCATTGATTGTCCAAGATTTTATTTTATGCATTTGTTTAGATTATTTTTAATTTACAAAATTACAACTTTATATGCTACTCTCCTCAATTGTTTTTAGTTGAAGTAGATAGGTGGCGAACACAAGTCCCTGAGAGATCAATACTTGGGCTTCCTTGAACCCACTATATTACTTGATAAGACCACGTACACTTACGTGTGCGCTTGGGCACTGTCATGTTTTGGTTCTGTTGCTGGAGACTTGTAATTAGGCAACTATTTTAATTTTAGTTTTTCTATAAAGAGTTGTTAATAGTTTTTGTTTTTTTTTTGTATCTTTTTATTTTTTCTTTATTTTTATTTTTTTCTCACAGTCTTCTTGAGATGCCATTCTTCCATTGATGGTTTTCAAGGGATGATGATTCTTGTCATTTTTGTGGAGGACCCCTCTAAGAGGTTTTTTGTCCAGATTTTGATCCAAGAATTTAGAGGGGACTGTTTGTTTCCAACCTTTGGAGCAACCCACAAAATGGTGTGTGGTTTGTTACAGTCTGTATCACTCTGTAGATATGTGTGATTTTAATCCTAATTCAGTTATGTTTATAAAGACAATTATGGATGTTAAGGATATACCACCATCACCACAAGAATCGTAGCCCCTCAACTGTCATCTTTCTTTCGATACTGAAATTGAGAAGGTGAATAAGAGTGAGAGTGTTGAGGATAGTATAAATTTTGAAGTAGGATTTGTTAGGCCGCACTCCAAGCACTTTTCTATATTATGTTTAGATGATATCTTGTCTGTGGAATCATTTAAAATAGTGGAAGAGTGTGAAGATGAGGAATAAGAATCGTATAATCCTGATTATACACCGGATAAGCAATATAAAAACACACCTCACCTCAAGGCCAAGTGGTTTATCATGCATAATCTATTACTCAGTTCATTAATATCTGTATCACCACCTTATGATAGAGGGAAAAAGATGGATGCGATGTTGGAGGTGAAATTCATATCCTCAAGGTGGAGGAAAAAGTTGATTGGGTCGTGCCGCGACACTAAATTAGGTGCTTCTTAGGAGGCAACCCAAGGTAAGTAGTTTTTATTTCAAATTTTAATTTTTATTTCATGTAGTTATTGTTTTAGGTTGAGTGACATGTTAATGGGAAGTTTGAGTACCGTAAACTTGAGGTTGAAGCATGGCAAAGATGGAGTGCGGAGTTCCATGGATCCCCTCTTTATGTGAAAATGCTTCTAGCTTGGCCTAAAGGCCTCAGGGAGTATTTCCATCTCTTACTTTTAAATTCACTTTGGGGACAAAGTACATTTTGAAGTGTGGGGTGGGGAAATTCCAAATTTTAGGCTCAATTTAAAAAATTTTAGCTTAGAAATAAGTGAGATCTTTTTGTTAGTGCTATTTTTTATTATCTGATGCAAGTGGGTTTGTTGGTAAAATCATGTGATTTTGGAGAATTGCTACTTTTTAGACTCTTAGGCTCATGTTTTGTGATTCTAGTAGTTGTTGGCTTAATTTTGAATCATATTATTGTTTGGATGGGAGTCTATGATGATCCTATTGATTTAAGCATGTACCATGAGCGTGTGAGGTATTTTTGTATTTTTCTTGTTGCATGTGATGTCTAGAACTTGCCTGGTGTGTGTGTGAAGTGAAATAAAGAGTGTGAGTTTAGGAAATGATTTAGGTATTTCTTTGATAGCTTTGTTTTATACGTTCTTTTTACCTACCCTTGTCAATTATCCTAGTTAAACCCCATTGATCATTTAGTCTTTTCTTTGGTAGCCTCATATATAGCCTAAGCCCTTATTCGATAAACCATAAGTTGATCCAAAAGGCTTCTAAGTGCTTTAATAGAAAAAAATGAATTTGAGAAAGGAGTTTGAGAAATTGGAGAAGAAAAGGTGAAATTGATGCCGCAAGGTAATAGTTATTAATGTTTATAATTGCATTGTGGTGGATTGATGAGACATAATTGATGTTAGAAATATTTCCATGATAGAAAAGAATGAGAAAAATGATTAATGTGGTAGTAAACTATACGCCCACCGAGTGCTTGTGAAAATGCTTAAATGAGATGGGGCCAAATAAAAGATATGGGTGGATAAACAAATGACATAAATTTGTTTGTTAGAGATTGGTTTTAAATTTTTAATGTAGTGTATTAAAGCGCTTAGAGAGGTAAGTCACTATTCTTGGCCAAAATAGTTCCTACCCATCACTTAGCCTACATTACAACCCAGAAAAGACCTAATTGATCCCAATATTTACATTCAACTCTTAGTGGAGCATTACACTAAGGGCAAGCCTATGATTCATGTAACGACCCGAAATCGCCTCCCGTGATGTCACATGGTACTTAAGGCTACAAGTACCCCCAAGCTAGCCCTTTGAACCTGTTTCTACTAATAACACTCATTTCAAGATGAAATAATTTAAACATTAGAATAGTCATATCATATGAAAGGAAATACGTAGAAAATGCTCGGTCTGGACGACCAAGCAATACCGGAAAACCTCAACACAACCACAGTCTGATAACTAGTCTTACAAAGCCTCTACTAATCCATGAACTAGAGAGCCATTGGAACAGGTCCCCAACTCACTCGAAATGAACTGAAAGTAATAACATAGTCTCTCAAATGCTGAAATGCCTGACGATAGGTCCTCGAACCATAAGGACTCACCACTATAGAGATGTAGACAGAGGTACTCGAATGTCACTGACGAGGCTGGGACTAAGCACCTGAACCTACATTATAAGAGTATGCGCCACATAGACGTATATATGGATCAGTACTTACGAATGTACTGAGTATGTGGGGGTGCATGCATTCATATAAAACAACATCAATACTCATTAATCAAACCATGCATGTAATAAGTAATGACTCATATGGCTTGAATAAGTATAAAATGTAAAGCTCATGAATCATGTAGAATGGAGCATGTAACATAAATCTCCTGAGTCATCGTAGTTTGACTTCAAAATCAATAATCTTCTATTATTCTCATTACCCATAGGCTAAAGAAAACTTTAAACAATACTTTCAACTCATTCATACGTCTCATGGAGAGTAAAACTTTTTTAATTCTCAAGAACTCAAAACTCTTTTGAACTCAAGTACTTAGAATTCGGAATCATAACCTTGGAACAAACTTGAAGGCATTTCATTCACTTTAGAAAAATATCTCATTTAAAGATTTACGAAAATCATTCTATCTCAATTTTGAGATACTCAAGTTTAGGGAAGTAACTTATCTCATAGTTTTAGAGAAAATATTTATTTCAAGGGAAAATACTTTTATCTTAGGGAGCAAATACACTACTTTACTATTAGGAAAATAACTTGTATCAAGGGATGTTCTCTTAACAGACATAAACCATGCAAGCTACATGGAGTCCAATGTTTTGTCCTCCTAAGGTAGAGACCCCACGTTGAAGAGGAACGTTATACTCTTGCCAGGGAGTATAACCTCAATTCGGTGATCACTTATCTCGACCTCGGGCCCAATATGTAGGCCTTAGGCCCAAAAATCAGCTTTGCCTTAGCCCCAACCTATGGTTGCACATAGTTCTGGGGTAAGAAACTGTAGTAACTTACCCAACTCGGTGCTAAATACTACTCCCCTTAGATTATCTCGCTCATCTCATGAAAATACACTTTAGAATAATCTCATGGTTCAATAAAAACCCAATAATCAAATCTGTAATCTCATATGGTGAAGTGGATTTCAAAACTCCATGACCATTAGGTCAAAACATTTCTCAATAATCTCAGAATACTCAAATCATGGTGCTTATAGCATAAGAGTTCATAAAATTGCAAATCTCAAGTATGGCTCAATAACCCATAATTCATTCCGAAGTAAAAACTCATCAAAAGCATAATAGATAGCATATAGATTCATAACTCATGTAGACATCTGGAAATTTCAGCAATTTGTCTCAAAATCTTAACAAACTCATATACTTTAATATCTTAAACATTTAAACTATTAACTTCTCAAGGATTAAAATCATGGGTATAGGCCCAGCAATAATTTCTCAAGAAAACATGTGAAAATTATGCTATTAGACTATCAATTCATGTGAAACATCAAAATATTGTAATTAATAATAATGGGTGAAAAACCCTAATTCAAATTCATGTAAATCTCATAGATTGCAGAACGTCATAGTTTAAATAAGCCTTTAGGCACAAGGATGAAAGGATTACCCTTGTTAAAAACCCCATATACATTCGATTATGAAATTGTATAAATGAGATTTCTCTAAACTATTCTTCTTAATTTTGAGAGAGAGTTCTTGCAACCTTTGAACTTGGGGAACTCAAATCTCAACTCAAATTATAAAATCCGTGGTGAGTTCTTGGATTTCTTAGAGAAGGGTTTTAGATTTGCTCTTGAAGAAGAAACCCTAGCCTTTGGATGTTTTGGGAGATAATGAGGCTATGACGTTCGTTTGGAAAATCTATTTGAGGGTTAAAATGAAAAAGACCCAAAGGCCCCTTTAGAAAAGGACTTAAAAATACTAAACGGAGGCTGCAAGGGTCCGTCGGGTCTTCCATCGCATGATGACCAGAAAAGGGACATACTGCCTCGATGCGATGGTCAGATCGATGGTTCATTGCAGGTCCAACGGTTTGTCGGATCGTCCATCGTACGATGGCCAGGATGAGACTACACTGCCTCAGTGGCGATGGTCCATCGCAGCCATAACGGTCCATCATCCTAGCCATTATACTTGGATAGGAAAGAGAGTTTCTACCTTGGTTGCAACTGTCCGTCATAGACTCAACGGTCGGTCGGATCGTCTGTCACACCTGGGCGGTTCCGACAACTCGCAGTAAAACAATCATAACTTCTCACCCCGATACCGGATTTCGACGAAATTGGTATCATTAGAAACCTAATTCAATTCTCTACATGAAAAAAAAGTCAAATTTAAGAAAATTCTATATGTTTTAAACACCAATCAATTGGGAAGTCACTTCTCAATCTTTTAGGGCTGGAATTACACTTCGCTTGACCCAATCTTAGGCTCAGAATACGAGGCAACTTTGTGGGGTATTACAATATCTCCCCCTTGGAAACATTCATCCTCGAATGTCGCTAGTTAGACTAGGAACGCAGGAAAAATAGAGTATTCATAGCTAAAGCAATTTTCTAAGTGGCTCAAAATCTCTCTCTAAACTATTGAATACCTCAGAAATTTCAAGAACTCATGCAAGAATAGATACATAGCTGAACTTTAGATTAGAAGGGCTGAATTAAGGAAGAAAAATACCTTCAGATTGATCTAAACTCATGGAAAAGTGGTGCAGGTACTTGGCTCGCTTGTCTGCTTCTGCCTCCCAAGCAGTACCCTCAATTGACTGGTTTCACCACAAAACTTTTACCAAGGGAACCTCTTTGTTCCTTAATATACGGATCTGAAAATTTACAATCTCCACAGCAATCTCATTAAAGGAAAGATTGTTCTGAATGAATATCAGCACTCTCTGAAGGATCTACTACAACAGAATAACCAATATGCTTCTTAAGCATGGAGACATGAAAAATAGGATGAACAACTGGCAACTCTGCGGGCAACTCAACCTCATAAGCTATTTTACCAACAAAGACCAACACTCTATACGGGCCAACATAACGGGGACTAAGCTTTCCCTTTTTGCCAAACCTTTTCACCCCTTTCATGGGTGAAATCTTTAAGTATACCAAATCACCCACTTCAAACTCAAGATATCTTCTCCTTACATCGACATAAGACTTTTGATGACTTTGGATTGTCTTCAACTTAACTTTCTCCATAGCTTCAAACACTGCATCAGGCCTAGTCATGACAGCTTCACCCACTTTAAACCAACCTATGGGTGATCTACATCTCCTACCATACAAGGCCTCAAATGGTGTCATCCCGATGCTAGCATGGTAACTATTGTTATAGGAGAACTCTATCAAGGGCAAATGCTTATCCTAACTACCTTTGAAATCAAGAGCACATTCCCTCAACATATCTTCCAGGGTCTTAATGGTCCTCTCAGCCTGACCATCTGTCTATGGATGAAAAGCAGAACTTACAAGGACTTGCGTACCAAGACCCTGTTGGAACGCCCTCCAAAACTGAGAAGTAAATTGAGTACCACTATCCATGATAATGGATGAGGGAACTCCATATAGCCTGACTAACTCCCAGATATACAATCTAGCATAATCCTCAGTTGTGTAAGATGTGTGCATGGGTAAGAAATGTACGAACTTAGTCAGCCTATCTACAACAACCCAAATGGAATCATGATGACGACGCAAAAGAGGTAACCCGGTCACGAAGTCCATATTCACCACCTTTCAGTTCCAATAGGGTATACAAAACTCTTGTATCACACCACCAGGTCTTTGGTACTCTACCTTAACCTGTTGAAACGTTGCACACTTTGCTGCAAACTCAGCTATATCCTTAATCATACCATTCCACCAATAGATTTCCCGTATGTCGCGGTATATCTTGGTAGTGCTGGGATGAATAGAATACTGTGCGCCATGCGCTACATCCATAATCCTCTACCTCAGATCATCAACACATGTAACATAAAATCTACCTTACGATTTCAACATGCCATCTCTAGCTTGAGAGAAAACCTCTATCTTTTGGCCCTTAACTGACTCCTTCAGTCTGACCAAACTAGGATCTCAGTCTTGCTTCTCCTTCACTTCCGATACTAAAGAGTATTCGAAACTACTCAGCACCAAAGTACTTCCCTCAACCGAATCAAGCAACCAATACCTAATCTAGCCAAACAATGCACATCACGAGCTAACTCTTTCTTACCTTTCTCTACATAAGTAACACTACCGATAGACAATCTGCTAAGGGCATCCGCTACTACGTTGGCCTTGCCCAGGTGATAAAACATACCCATATCATAGTTTTTTAACAAATCTAACCACCTCCTTGGCCTAAGATTCAAATCCTTTTGAGTAAACACATATTGTAGGCTTTTATGATCAGTAAATGGATCAACATGAACACCGTAAAGATAGTGTCTCCAAATTTTCAAAGCAAAGACCACAACAGCTAACTCAAGATCATGGGTTGGGTAATTCTTCTTATGCACTTTAACTATCTGGAGATATAGGCTCTAACCTTACCTCATTGCATCAACATAAAATCCAAACCAATTATAGAGCTATCACAATACACCACAAAACCATCTGTACCATCAGGCAAAGTCAACACAGGGGATAAACTAAGTCGAGTCTTCAACACCTGAAAACTCTTCTTATAAGAATCTGACCAGTGGAACTCAAATTTCTTTTGAGTCAATCGGATCATGGGAGATGCAATAGAAGAGAAACCTTCAACAAAATGATGGTAGTAGCCTGCTACACCTAAGAAACTTCTAATATCAGACAGGGAGATAGGCCTAGGACAATTTGTCACAGATTCTGTCTTTTGGGATCAACTCTAATACCTTCGACTGAAACAACATAACCCAAAAAGGCTACAGACCTTAGCCAAAATTCAGACTTACTGAATTTGGTGAACAACTGGTGATCTCTAAGAGTTTGCAAGACAATTTTAAGGTGATTAGCATGGTCACTCTCATTACTGGAGTATACAAGGATGTCATATATGAAGACAATGATAAACATATCAAGACTTTTCTTGAACACTCGATTCATGAGGTCCATAAAAGCTGCTAGGGCATTGGTTAGCCCAAAAGACATGAGTGGAAACTCAAAGTGACCATAGCGGGTTTGGTAGGATGTCTTTGGATACATTCCCTCACTTTAAGTTGATGATAGCCAGATCTAAGGTCTAACTTGGAGAAATAACTTGCACCTTGCAATTGATCAAATATATCATCAATTCTTGGAACAGGATACTTATTTTTTACCGTACCTTGTTAAGATTATGATAGTCAATGCACATACAAAAAGAACAATCTTTCTTCTGCATGAATAGAACAAGTGCGCCCCAAAGAGAAATACTAGGCCTAATGAAACCTTTGTCTAAAGGATCTTTAAGTTGTTTTTTCAACTTCTTAAGCTTTGCAAGTACCATACGATATGGAAGAATAGAAATAGCATAAGTGACAGAAAGAAGGTCAATCTCGAATTCTATCTCTCTATCAGAAGGTACCCCTAGGAGATCTACCGAAAAAACATCTGGAAACTCATTAACAATTTTGACTGACAGAATAGTTGGAGCCTCAAACTTAGTGTCTTTGACTCTAAGTAGGTGATAAATGCAACCCTTATATGTTAGCTTTTTGGTTTTGAGATAGAAGAAAAAATGACTCTTGGGAGATACTGAGCTCGCAGAACACTCAACAAAATAGCTCATTAGGGAACTGGAACTTGACCACATGGGTACGATAGTTTATAGATGCATAGCAAGAATGAAGCCAATCCATACCCAGAATAAGGTCAAAATCCACCATGTCTAACTCTATCAAATTGGTAAGTATGACTCAATAAAGAAAGTAACAGGACAATCTCTATACACTTGTTTAGCAAGAAATGACTCCCTTACTGTTGTTAGAACTAGGAAGGGCTCAAAAATCTTTTCGGGACTCATTTTGAAATTCACAGCTACAAGTGGGGTCATATAAGAGAGACTTGACCCGAGGTCCAACAACACATAAACATTAAAACAAAAGATGCAAAGTATACCAGTAATAATATCGGGAGAGTCCTGCTGCTCTTGATTGGATGGTAAGGAAAAGAGTCTATTCTGGCACTGACTGCCAGCAGTGCTAGATGAAGTTCCCTGAGCAAGGGCAGGATGGGGTACAACTATTGGGGTACTAGTAGCCAGTGCCTGAGTTCGGGCATTTGTATTCCCCTGTCTAGCATGAGGACAATCTCTAAACCTGTGGCCCTACTTGCCACAACCAAAATAGCCCCTCAAATCTATGAAACACTCACCGGGATGATTCCTACCATACCTAGTAGAAGGATGATAATGGGGCCTGTTACAAATACTATTCTGCGACCAAGCCATAAAACCCTGCCCTTTTTCTCCTGCCTGCCTTTATGTGCGAGTGCACTAGCTGATGAAGGAACTAGCATAGACGGACATCTCTGAAACTGAGGGCGATTTCCTCTATAGAACCTAGGCTGGCTAAACTCATGCTGCTCAGATCTAGCCCTCTGGTACCTCACTCTATCTCTTTCTCTAATCTTATCTTCCTTTATCTATTGGGCATGCATCAACAACCTAGCCAGATGCATATCCCTATAAAGCATCACAGTCCTACACTCCTTTAGTACCAACCCAGAAACACCAGTCACAAACTTGCTCATACTAGCCCGGGTGTTTGAAAGTAAATCAGAAGCATACTTGGCCAACTGGTTGAACTTCAAGCAGTACTCCTTAACAATCATGAAGCCCTGCCTCAAGTTTATAAACTACTTAATCTTTTCCTCCCTCATCTCAAGTAAAAAGAACTTGTCCAAGAATGTATCTTGGAACACTTTCCAAGTCATAGGATCAGCATTATCACATGTACTCTTCCTTCATGATACAACTAGTCATAAGTAATGTCCTTCATTCTGTAAGATACCAACTCAATACTTTTTTCTCAAAAACATGCATCACCTACGTGATCTTTCTCACCTCCTTAAGGTATAACTGTGGGTCTTCATCTGCCTTAGATCCATAAAACTCTGGCGAATTCATCCGTATAAAAGCATAAATCCTAGCTAAAAGCTACATTACCTCCCTACTAATTAGCAACTGCAGCCTGGTTATTTTCCCAAACATTGGCGGTGACTGCTTGGTCTAATGCCTAAAAGGCCATTTGAAACTCGGCATGAGACATATTTTCATTCAAAGGAACAACAAGCGGGGGTTGCTCATCATTATTCCAGCGGGCATTCGCTCTTTGGAGATGCATTTTCTGAAATAGAAGAGCACAAACTATTAGATGAGAGTGAGAAATGTAGGCATAATAGATTCTGAGAGAAGAAACAACTTTTTCCTAAATTGTCTTGCAGCCTCTTGCTCATGATATGGCGCGCTACACAGCGATGATCAAGACTCTACTTAACGCGGCTTGTCAAACTCCCTAGGACTCCTTAAAACTTAACTTTGATACCAAGTTTGTAACGACCCAAAATTGCCTCCCGGGATGTCACACGGTACTTACGGTTACATATAGCCCCAAGATAACCCTTTGAACCTATTTATACTAATAACACTCATTTCAAGATGAAAGAATTCAAACACTAGCATAGTCATAGTATATGAAAGGCAATACAGAGAAAATGCTTGCTCCAAACGACTAAGCAATACCAAAAAATCTCAATGTAACCACAATCTGATAACTAGTCTGACAAAGACTCTACTAATCCATGAACTAGAGAGACATTGGGAAAGGTCCCCAACTAACTCAAAATGAACTGAAAGTAAGGTCCTCGAATGATGAGGACTCACCACAGTAGAGATGTAGACAGAGGTACTCAATAGTCATTAATGAGGCTGGGACTAAGCACCTAAACCTATATTAAAAGAGTATGTAGCACATAGATGTATATATGGATCAGCACTTCCAAATGTACTGAGTATGTGGGGGTGAATGCATTTATATAAAACAACATCAATACTCTTTAATCAAACCATGCATGTAATAAGTAATGACACATGGATTGAATAAGTATAAAATGTAAAGCTCATGAATCATGTAGAATGGAGCATGTAACACAACTATCATAAGTCATCATATTTTAACTTTGAAATCGATAATCTTCTCCTATTCTCATTACCCATACGCTAAAGGAAACTTTAAACAATACTTTCAACTCATTCATATGTCTCATGGAGAGTAAAATTTCTTAAATGCTCAAGAACTCATAACTCTTTTGAACTCAAGTACTTAGAATTCGGAATCTTATAACTTTGAAACATACTTGAAGGCATTTCATTCACTTTAAGAAAATATCTCATTTCACCCTTTAGGAAAATCATTCTATCTTAATGGAAAGATAGTCTAGTTTAGGGAAACATCTTATCTTATAGTTTTAGAGAAAATACATATATCAAGGGAAAATACTTTGGTCTTAGGGAGTAAATCTGCTACATTAGAAAAATAACTTGTATCAAGAGAGGTTCTCTTAACTGACATAAACCATGCAAGCTACATGGAGTCCAATGTTTTGTCCTCCTAAGAAAGATACCCCACGTTTAGGAGTAGAGTTATACTCTTTCCAGGGAGTATAACCTCAATTCAGTGATCACTTATCTCTACCTCATGCCCAATATCTTTATCTTAGGCCCAAAAATCATCTCGACCTTAGGACAAACTATGATGGCACGTAGTTTTGGGGTAAGAAACCGTAGTAACTTACCCAACTCATTGCTAAATACTACTCCCCTTAGATTATCTCTCTTATCTTATAAAAATCCACTTTAGAATAATCTCATGGTTCAATAATAATCCAATAATCAAATCTGTAATCTTATGTAGTGAAGTAGATTTCAAAACTCCATGACCACTAAGTCAAAACATTTCTCAATAATCTCAGAATACTCAAATCATGGTGCTTTAGTATAAGCGTTCATAAATTTGAAAATCTCAAGTAGAGCTCAATAACCCATAATTCATCCTCAAGTTAAAACTCATCAAAAGCATAATAGATAGCATATAGATTCATAATTCATGTAGAAACTAGAAATTTCAGTAATTTGTTTCAAAATCTAAACATACTCATATACTTTAATATCTCAAATATTTTAACTATTAACTTCTCAAGGATTAGAATCATGGGATATAGGCCCAGCTATAATTTCTCAAGAAAACATGTGAAAATTATACAATTAGTCTCTCAATTCATGGGAAACATCAAAATATTGTAATCAATAATAATGGGTGAAAATCCCTAATTCAAATACATGTAATACCTTATAGATTGCATAAAATCATAGTTTAAATAAGCCTTTGGGCACAAGGATGAAAGGATTACCCTTGTTTAAAACCCCACATACCTTAGATTATGAAATTGAATGGACGAGCTTGCTCTAAACTTTTATTCTTACTCTTGAGAGAGAGTTCTTACAACCTTTGAACTTGGGAAACTTAAATCTCAATTCAATTTGTAGAATCTATGGTGAGTTCTTGTATTTCTTAGAGAAGGGTTTTAGATTTGCTCTTGAGGGAGAAACCCTAGCCTTTGGATGTTTTGGGAGATAATGAGACTATCAAGTTCATTTAGAATGTATATCTGAGGGTTAAAAGGGAAAATACCCAAAAGTCCCTTTTAAAAAGGACTTAAAATACTAAATGGGGGCTACGACGATTGAAGCAACAATCTGTCGCAAGTCCAATGGTCCGTCGAGTCATCCGTCACCCAATGACCAGAAAAGAAACATACTACCTTAAGGTGATGGTTGGATCGATGGTCCGTTACAGGTCTGTTGGTCTGTCGGATTGTCCATCGCATGATGTCCAGGATGAGACCACACTGCCTTAGTGGCAACGGTCTCAGCGATGGTCCATCATAGCATTAAGGGTCCATCGTCCTATCCATCACACATGGGCCAGGAAAGGCCATTTCTACCTTGGTCGTGATGGTCCGTCGTAGACTCAACGGTCTGTCGGATCATCCGTCGCACCTGAGCAAATCCGACAACTCTTAGTAAAACAATCATAACTTCTCATTTCGATCCCAGATTTTGACAAAATTGGTATCGTTGAAAAGCTAATTAATTCTCTACATAATAAAAATTCAAATTTAATAAAATTCTGTATGGTTTTAACACCAATCACTTAGGAAGTCACTTCTTAATCTTTTAAGACCGGAACTACACTTTATTTGACATACTCTAAGGCTCAAACTATGAGAGAACTTTGCGGGGTCTTACAGTTCATTATGTGTAACTTGTGAATTCTTTTTGAGATTAAGTGTAATTTGATTTTGGTACCCATTACATTATAAATTGCATTATTGTATGAGATTATGGGTAACTCTCTTTAGGTGAGGGGAACATGTTTGATGAATGTGGGTGATTTGTATGATATCCTTGATTGAGAAATAAACATCATTTTTCCAACTAGGTGAGACAATTATTGAGGCTAGGATGTTTTGGAGTAGAGTTTATGAGCTTTCAATTGTGTATAACATGCTTAGTGTTATAAACTTGCATTCTTGTAGTCATTGTAGTGCTAGCTTGAGTGTATTGCATGTATTTGAAGTGTGGAGTCTATTTAGCTCATGGTGTTTAAAGTTAATAATTTTTCAATGACGACAAGGCTTTAAGTGTGGGGTGGTGATGTTGGGTGAATTTATGCATTCTAGCGCTACTATTCTAGCTTATTTAGCCTTGTTTTGAGGATGATTATAATGCTATATATGTTAATAATGATATAATGAGAAA
Source organism: Capsicum annuum (assembly GCF_002878395.1). NCBI lineage: Eukaryota > Viridiplantae > Streptophyta > Magnoliopsida > Solanales > Solanaceae > Capsicum > Capsicum annuum. The sequence goes on along the minus strand of NC_061118.1, from coordinate 79,900,478 downwards.
TTATGAGTCCAATTATGCGTTCACAACGTTTAATGATGTTTCCACACAAATTTTGATTCAATTCGACCATTTAGACTTCAACCAAGAAAACTAGTGTGACTAGCTTGAGCTAGGTGTTGTCTAGTCTCTTGTGTTCAGTTCTAATGTGTCTTAAAGAGTTACCAAGGTTCTTATTATGTTTTTATATGTTAAAAAACTTTTTTATAATGTTCAAGGGTCAATTGGATCAAGCCAAGGGTCAAAACAATGAGTTAAAGCTTAATGAGAAATTAGCCTATGCTTAGCTCTTGTTTCTAGTTCATCATTGAGGATGTTGTATTGTTTTGAGCTCTAAATTGTTGTTTTTAATTCTATAGGATGCTTGTTAAATGGACTATGATGATATATGAAGAATATAAAAGCTTCAAATCAAGTGTAAACAAATCAAAAAGGCTCGTAAATGACCATGGAAGCAGAAGATGCAAGCTGGACGCATTTTGGACCGATGAAATGTATGGGGCGTGTGTAGACTGTATATATGGCCAATTAAGGCATTAAAAATAAAATTTAATTTAGAAAATTCTCAAGTTTTTGACCCATAGGCGCGTGTATATAATAATGTGGTTTAAAGAGGCTCCATGATGCGTTGAAATCGCGACAAGTTACTGGAATTTGACAGATTTTTTTACAATTGTGAATTGGCATGTCACCACGTCCCTCTGAAGCCCAAAATCAGGATAATTCTGCCCATCAAAAAGAAAACAGCGTGGAAACCCAATCCAAATCGGTTTATGACTTGCTTACTATTAATATAACGTGTTAAATCATGTTTTAATCATCTTGGGACCTCTTGGAACCCTAGATCAACTTGGAACATCATTGGAGGATACCATAACCTCTTTTTCGGTTTTATTATTCTTTAATTTAGTTTTTTAAAGTTTATATCATCATTCCAAGGGATTGGATGATAAATATTTCCATTAAATGATAAAACCCTCTTCCTGTGGTTAAGGCCAAGAACATGAATACTCTTTAATATTATTTATTGTAGTTTAATTCTGGATTATCATATGGATTGTACTTGACTCCTTGAGCTTACTATTTTGATAATTTTCTACCATTAGAATAAATCTATATTTTTATGTGAATCCAGGAGGAGAATCATAGGATAGAATGAAGAAATTAAAGAACAAGGTTCTTACTCATTTATGAAATAAGGAGTTTGAATTAGCATATAGGATAGGGATATACCTAGAAGCCTTGCTTGACTTAATTGCAAGAAGATAACTTATTGAATCTAGAAGAATTATTGTATCTCTACGGGAGTTATAGTTGCAATGTTCAATTGATAAAATATTTGATGTTGGGAGACTAAAATAGTAGCATAAACCTTGCAAATCAACAATCCGATAATCAATTCGACTGCGATAGGAATAGAGATTTGTAAGATTGTTCGAAATACGTCAACCCTGGGCTTTACTCCATTGATTGTCCAAGATTTTATTTTATGCATTAGTTTAGATTAGTTTTAATTTACAAAATTGCAACTTTATTTGCTACTCTCCTCAATTGGTTAAATTAGAAGTAGATAGACGGTGAACGCAAGTCTCTAAGAGATTGGTACTTGGGTTTCCTTAAAGCCACTATATTACTTGATAAGACCACATACACTTGCATTTGCACTTAGGCGCTGTCATGGATATTTATTCTTAACTGTGACTTTGTTCAACTGATGGTAGTCTATGCATATTCTGAGTGAACTGTCTTTTTTACGCATAAATAAGACTGGTGTGCCCCATGGGGAAACGCTGGGTCTGATGAACCCCTTGTCTAAAAGGTCCTTTAACTATTTTTTAACTCTATGAGTTTAGTTGAAGCCATTCTATATGGTGGGATAGATATGGGCTAAATATCTGGAAGAAGGTCTATTCCAAAGTCTATTTCCCTTTTGGGAGGAACTCTAGGAAGATCTTTGAGAAACACGTCTAAGAACTCATTTACTATAGGAACTTTCTCAAGACTGGGAGTTTCTGAACTATAGTCTTTGACTCACACAATATAATAGACACATCCCTTGGATAATATTTTTCTCGCTCTAAGGTATGAAATTAACTGACCCTTAAGCGCTGTAGCAGTACCCCTCCATTCAAGAACTGATTCATTTAGAAACTAAAAATAAACGATTCTGTTTCTACAATCAGCTGAGGCATAGTATAATAAGATCCAATCTATGCTGAGAATCATGTCTAAATCAATCATCTCTAACTCTACTAAGTCTGCTGAAGTGACTTTCTAAGATATCATAACCTGATAGTTCCTGTATACCAGTCGGACTATAATAGACTGACGTACTAGGGTAGGGACTAAGAATAGTTTTATTAAGACTTCTGACTTGATCTTAAAGTTGACTGCAATGTAAAGATTTACAAATGATAGAGAAGCTCCTAGATCTAATAAGGCATAATCATGGAAGTGGAAGATCTGTAATGTAACAGTGACCACATCAGGAGTATTTTCCTGATCTTGTTTGGCCTGAAGTGCATAAAGTTTATTTGGGGATTTCTCACTAGTGGAACTGGGAGCGGTACCTTGCTAATTTGGGAAATCGGACTGTGCTAAAGAAAGATTTTATTAACCCTGAGAACCTAACTAAGGACAATCTTTGACTCTATGGCCTGGCTTGCCACACCTGAAACAAACATCACTGCTATCCCTGCAGACACCCTGGTGGTTTCTGCCATATTTTTAACAAAGAGAATTTGTTCGAACACTGATGACACTACCTTGAGATTTAGAGCCTGGCGCCCTATCCTTGTTACAATTTCTAAACTGAGGGACTAAAGCACTGATGAGGACGGAGTTGGAACTGAAGACTTTAGACAAAAGTGGGAATGGTTACTGCCTTTTGACTTGATTTAAGTGAAATTAAATCTACTAATTTTGGCTCTCTTGTTTTCCCTCAGTTTCTCCTTATTCTTAGCCTCTTTTATTTGTTGAGCATGCACTATAAACCTAGATATGTCCATCTCCTTTATTAACATCACAGTTTTGGACTATTTAACCACACTCTCTTATACCCAGATACAAACTTACTCATTTTGGACATATTTTCTTCTACTACATGGGGAGCATACCTGGATAACTGAGTAAACTTGAGGAAATACTCTTTCACAATCATACTTTCTTGCCTGATATTGATAAACTCTAACACATTGGATTCTCTCAGCTCTAGGAGAAAGAATATATCTAGGAAAACAGCAGCAAACTTTTACCACTCTATGGGCTCTTTATCTGTACCCCTGTCTAACTTCCACTACTTAAACCATATATGAGCTACATCCTGTAGCTGATAGGCAGCTAACTCAGTACTCTCACTCAAAGTTACTCCCATAATAGTTGTGACTTTCTGAACCTGATCGAGGAACTCATGTAGATCCTCTTCTGACTTGGACCTTTAGAATAGGAAAGGATTCATTCGGGTGATATCCCAAATCTTGGCTGCAACAGTATTGGCCACCGGGTTGGACTAAACAACAGTTGGCCATTCTTTTTAAGCTTCTACAGAATTAGATAGGGTGGTAAACGCAGCTCTGAATTTTCCATGGGAGACATGCTTATCCAGGGGATCTGCTTGAACGGGTTGAGGTGCTGACTGATTTCCTATTCTTCTTTTGTTTGTCTTTTTAGATGGCATGTTCTGGAATCAAAGGTAAGAAAGGATTAGATTGAGAGTTTAACTTGAGCTCATGCTCACTTGCATGACATGAATATTGAAAGATGGGAAACTTTTCCTAAAAATGCCTCATAGCCTCTTTTCCATAAGTGTGGCGTGCTACACATACATGCACAAGATGACTAAATGCAGCTTTCAGACTCCATAGGACTCTGTTTAACCTTAGGCTCTAATACCAAGTTTGTAATGCCCCGATTCTACACCCCAGATGCCACACGGTGCTTACAATACCAAAGGACCACAAGCTAACCCATGACTAGTACCTACTGTGAGCACTGAATAATAACACTGTAATAATGCAGAACATAGGCTGAAATGCCATAAGGTTCATAATCTGAATACTGATAATAATAACATTTGACAATAATATCTGAAAACTGAATACTGTCTGAACTTGTAAGTTCTGAAAATCCTATAACTGAACTATCTGAATGTTGAATTGATGGGACAAGCCCCTAACTAACTCCAACTACTGAAATATTAAAGCTACTGAAAGTAGTGAAATAAAGCATATCCTTAATAGATGAGGACTCACTGCTGAATCTACTGCTGCGAACTGAATCTGTCTAAGAGTGGTCAGGAACCTGAGTGTCCGAACCTATGATATGAGATATTATAGCGGAAAAAGAAAGTATGCGTCAATACGTGGAATATAGTGGCATGCTAGACGAGGTAAGGCTTTATGAAAGGGTTCATATGCATGAACAGTAATTGACTGAATAATATGAAGTAATTGAATAAAAGAATACCTGGATAATTGAAAATATTGTAAATACTAAGTATGCACTATGGTGCATATATATGTATACTGTATCTGAGCTTTTACTAAAGATGAGTAATAATTTTTGATACTAAGTAACTGATATTTGAGATTTCTTATAATTGAATTACTGATAACAAAGTGACTTTGCCTGATCGTCCTAATTTTATAGAACTGAACTAAGTTCTATACTGAGACTAAAACTGAAACTATGGGAGGTAGTAATCTAACTGACATGCCCCAAATAAGATAACTGGGATCCAACCTATAACCATAGTTAGAAGGTTGTCAATACCTTTCCACGAGTAATGTCAACTAAAGATTTACCCTCATCTAGCATGTACTCTAATGAGAATGGTGGTACCCTCAAATGGAATGTTAAAACACGTCATCAACCCTCAATTGGTAGGTTGATGTCTCAACCTATGCTGGCTATGTAGTTATGAAACAGAAGGACTGCTTCTAAGGATCACATCATCTACTAAAAGGTGAGCCCCCATCCTTTGGTTCACTCGATGCAGAATCCTACTCCCAACTGAATAGACCATGGACTGATAACTAGACAGTACTAGATTTGACTAATCTATTACTGATCGTGTTGACTGACTAAACTGGACTGACTTCGCTGAATTCTATAACTGACTGAGTAATACTATTTCATGACATGACTGAGACTATTATGTAACTACTGTAGCTCTAGGTAAATAGCTAGCTTTTCAGGCATTAGATACCCCTAGGACTCGATAACATGAAAATAAAGCATAATATAATCTGGAAAAGCATAACAATTTCCACTTATTCATAATTCATTCTTAGAGATATTTTATCAAACATTTGTAAGGCATGAGCTTGTATATAATTTAGACCACATAATGACATGTCATGACTCCACTATTTACTTCACATAGGCATTTTACCAAACACTTGGGGAGCATGGATTATTTCATATGATAATAGTCAACACATGAATATCATGAATACAATACTCAATTTCAATGTCAAGGGTTTAGCATACAATTCACATAATTCATCATATAAACTATTTTAATTTCATAGAAACTTATAATTAATGATGAATTTGAAACCCAATTACTATCCTAAACATGAATACAATCAATTTCAAGAATGTAAATCATGGATCAATAATCTTGTAGTTTTAAAAATGGATTATTGGACTCTACGGGTGAAAGGAACTCATATATGAACACCTAACATACATGAGAAGAGGAGTTCTTGAAGGTTCTTGGAGGAATTCTTAAGCTTTATTCTTGTTTTCTTGAAAACTAGGATTTGCTAATTGAGAGACAATGTTTTTAATCTTGAAAAAAGTGAGTAAATAATGATATAATAGGTTATTTAGGGGTTTAATTTTGTATTTTTTTACTGATTAGGGCCATGGAAAAATAACAAATAACCCCTAGGAATAGATTAAATTTTGTCACAAAAATTCTTGAGTTTGGCCTTAACCGCGATGTGGTTGCATCGCGGTGAGCCACTGGAATTGGGCTGGCACTATTCAAAAAGGGGAAAATGTGAAATGGACCATTGGCATGACATAGCACCATCGCGGAGTCTTACTAGAATTTCACAACTGTGAAAACGGCTAGTGGCATGACACAGTGGGACCACTGTACCATACTAGAAAATGACAATTATGATCTAGAGCATTGGTGTCACTAGAAACTGACGACTATAATTTGGCCGGTGTCCACGATGCGCTGGTGTTCCATGTGGCACACTGTTTTATGAAAATGGCTATAACTCTTTGCTCGGGTATCAGATTTGGGCAAATTTTATATCGTTGGAAACTTGACTGAATTTTCTAAGCCACTATAAGTGCGAAACGTACAATTTTTGAACATATTTAGAAATTATATATATGAATACTCATGTCTTGATAGTTAAATTAATCTAGGAAAATACGGGGTATTACAAGTAGCCCTAAAATTCCTTCTAGGGTTCTTGAAGAAACCCTATCACCTTTGCAAGCAAAGATAAATAAAAATACTTAAGGTTTAGCTTGGCTATCTCATGGAAGATTAGCAAAACATATTATAAGTGCTTAATTATTAATAAATGGCAAAATATAGGAAAGCTACCTTCTCACTTTTCTTTGTTATTAAGAGACTTTTCTTTTCTTCTTTGTTTTAAAGTGTGAAGAAAAGTTCAAGTAGTTTAAGAGTTCAAGTTCAAAGGATAAATTGCAGAAGATTAAGGTAGGTGAATTCTCCATTTTGTCCTACTTATATATGAATTTGGGAAAGAATTAAAACTGTCTTGTTATTGAGAACTCAACGGATGATGAGTTCAATATTTTGTTATTACGACAAAGATAAATTTGGGGTTGTTTTATGGACTATTTTATATGTGTATGTCGGGGGATGACAAGTTGATTTTCGAGAAAGGTGTAATTAGTTTGTATTGAAAAATAGAAGAAGGGTAGGGTGGTACACGACCGATCTAATTGTTGTATACATTTATGTCCCATTCAATTCTGTGTATCTTTTTAAGAGTGTAATAAAGTCAAAGTTGTTTCGGGGGATCTTATGAGAATTTGTATGGTATGTGTATGTTAATGGAGAAGAAAAGGGTTAAAATAATACCATTGATTTATAAATTAAGGGCTTACTTCCTGGCTACTATTTTGGAGAAGTTAAGTAGCCCAAATATGTTGATTGGTTGCTAATATTAATTTACTATATATTTTATTGTAGCTAAGTAATCTAAAAGGCGGGAAGTCAAGTTTGGTTAGTTTCGGAGTTGTAAAACCCGGTATGAACGGCTACACTATATGATATTCTTTGGCAGGAAATCTATCACTAATCGTACAACATAAGCTTCTAAACCTTTACTATAGTAAATAATACCTAATAGCAGCACATGATCTCCCATTTAGCTAACGACCTTACTCTCTCTCCCCAATGTGTTAAAATGCCTCACCACATGCTTTTTATCAAGTCTGCATTTTTACATTCACTTGCAAGTCTCTAGTGTTCTCCTTTAAGTGAAATAAGACCCATATAATATTTTCATCTCTTAAACATCTTATTCGTGTACAATCTACCCCATACCTCTTTAACATTACATTAAATGTTAATTCACATATCTCTTATTTGTAGATTATTGTTTCAAGTTACCATAATGTTATGAACACCAAGGTAACGATCTCAAAGGCTAAATAAACTAAGTAACGCGATCTTGATACCTTTATATGTTGATGGAAGCTCAGGGGCAAAAGCCTAGCACGGGCCGATTCCAATTTTCATATGTGGGTGGCAGATCAGGGGCGTAAGCCTCGAATGGGCCAATCCCAATTTGTCTATTTACCACTAATCATCTGGTCATTTGCATTATATGACTTACAAAGATTATGAAGTAAGAAGGGTAAAAATGAAGAAAATATTGTAATGTACCTAGTCCCACAAGTATATATAAAAGTGGTCTACTAGTACAACTTTTACACTTGTATCTAATTTCAATTGAGCTCTTGAATAATGTGTTATTACGTTAATCCTTACATATTCAATATATGTTTTCATATAGACGTCACTCACAAGGGCATGTATTTCATGTTGCAGGAACAGGTACTTCAGCTAATACACCTCGCTAATAGGAGCACGGGATATCCAGTTTCTAATGGTGAGCTCTAGTTTGATTTGGTACTTTCTAAGTATCTTTTAAATAATTTTGTAATGTACAGTAGTTAAGAGTAAGGTGGGGGTTTGTTCCAACCATAAAGAAGTTTATATGTATCTTTTAGGGGCTTTGTAGACCAATGTGAAATTAAGCATGGTAGTGTCTTGTCTTTTAAATGTGGTGGCCCTTACGGCCAAGTCTTCTATTTATAATTTGGTGCTTTCCGACCTAACTGTTTTCATCGATGGATTTTATTATATTTGGCAGAAATTTTGGATAGCATATTATGCATAAGATGTATAGGGTTATAGGTTTGTTCTCTCGGGCTTTATGGCTATGGGTGCATGTCTACCCCTAAGGGGATTTGAGGAGTGACATTTATATGGAGTCATATGATGTTTCTATGATTGTATGACAGAACTAATATTCACATTTTGTTCTCTATTTCAGAACTCGTGTTTTGTTTTTAGAGTTAATGTAATTAATTTTCAAAATTAAACTAGATTAAATTTAATTTAACATTTTAAGCATAAAATTTGGATATTTTAAATATATACGAAAGATATAATTAGAGTAACTTCAGCAAACCTTGACTAATTATATCTACATATATATTACCTTATAAATATGCTAAGTGTCAACATAATAGGACTAATTAATATGGAGTCATATGATGTCCGCTTTCCTACATTGGATGTGGAGGAGGACATGTCCACCCTGCACCACATCAAAATAACTTTTATCCCATGACATACATGTTCAAATATTGCGTAGGCTCGTTGTACAATAAATATAATATTTTAAATATATTATAATTAATAAAAAAAAATTATGTCAAATAAAGGCTAACTCATACAATATTTTTTCAATATTTCTAGACTTACTATATCCATTAAAATATTAGTTGAGAATAAACTCTTTACGAATAAGTTAATATGCAAATATTTCATAACTAAATAATTTTATAAATATCTAAATCATTTTAGGAAGGCAATAAAAATATTACTTTTTTCTCAAATTCTAATTTAATTAAATATTCCTTTACATACTGAAGGTCTCCGGTTTGAATCCGAGCGATGCTAATCTTTTGATTCCAACATCTACCAATCAGCACCTACAACATTAAAAGAACTACTCAAAATAGAACTTAAAACTATAATTTTTATTACCATTCTCTATGAATTATAGCCATTAACCTTTCTCGTCTTCTCAGCTAGTACACCGCTTGGCAATCCCCCAGTGAATCCTCTCAAAATTAGTTCTCAATTCAATGGGGGTAATCTCCTACCTATCTCTACTAATGGCTATCACCAATCATATGCAGCCTCTCTTACAGAACCCTCCTCTTCTGCGACCCCAAAATTGTCAAAAGTAAGGGATGGCGATGGTTCAAAGGTCAGTTCAAAGTAGAATGACTTCAGTGATATTCAAATAATTTGATTACTATGGAATCATGGAAACTACATGCAAAAGAATGATTGTTTAAGGCTCTTGAAATTTTGCCCCCAAATAGATATTATTAGATTTAGGCTTTTTGAGAAATTTTCATTAAAGGGGTCAGTCAATATAGGTGTTTATGATAACTTATATCTCTTCATAACTCTCAACAATGATGATGATTTTAACTTAGTTCTTTATAAAAGGGTTATTGAATTAGATGGGTATTAAATTTGGCTGTAAAAGTGGACTCCGAATTTTAGATTACAAGAGGACATTCCTATAGTTTTGGTATGGGTTTTAATCCTAGGCATTTCTTTCCATAATCATAACTGGAATTAAGCCAAACACTGTGGTTGGTAAACCTGTAGAGCTTGATGTGGCCACAAAAACCATGAATAGGCCAAGTATGGCCAAAGTGCGAGTTAAAATCGATCTTCTTAAGCCCCTAATTCACAATGTTTGGGTGGGTAGAGAGGATGAAAATTCTCCACTGAAAGGTTTTTCATAAAAGATCCAGTATGAGAATATTCCAAAATATGCAAACATTGTAATAATCATGGTCACTCTGTAATCAATTGTCATGACTTGATAAGGAAAAAGGAAACAAACAACAAAGAGACATGAGAGAAAGATCAACATGGACTTGATTAAACTACTAAAGAACAATCCAAGTGTATTACAAACAATCACTATGAGATACAAATAAATCCAAATGAGTTTCAAGAAACTCGAAATAGGGGGAGAGATATGTCCATTAACGATGCCCTCTCAAAAAAAATTTCAGAGGAAGGAGTGAACCTTTTAAAGGGACTTACTTGCCAACTGGGAACATATTCGGGATTGATAAGCCTCATCCTACATCATTAGCTAGATTTGTCAACCAAAAGAGCATCACAAGAGTGAATAACGTCGAGGAAAATCAAGAACAAGCCAACAAACAAATTATGACACATGAAGTGCCAAAAAACAAATCTAATATTGCCACGTATGAAGGAGGAAAGGATGATAATAGAAACAATATTAATGATAAAGCTATAATACAAAAAAATTCTATAGTTACAAAGCCAAATAACACGATAAACATAAAAAATAACCAGGAACTCAAAATAGTCATTCTTGATGGTGAATTGGAAGAAGTGAGAAATAAAAAAAGCAAGAAGATGTTAGGAAAGAGAGTTGGATCTTGTTGAAGGGTGCAAGAAACTAGAGAAATAAGTGATGAAACAATTTTTGCTATCATGCAAAATAGCTTTGATGAGCTAATGGAGGAAGAAGAATAACAATTGGTTAGCAGGTGTATGTTCAAGCCAAAAGGTAACAACAAAAATAAAAATGTTACAAATGATGAAGACTTGGAATCCCAAGATGAATGGGCCGACAGAACCTCATCTAAAGAAGAGGATACTTCTGAGGAGTCTTTAGAAGGGGAAGGACACATACCATATGAAGAGAAAGTATGGACAAATATTAGAAGGAAAGATAATAATGAGACAGTGAAGTATAAAGGAAAGCAAGCAATATTAAGGCAAACTCTTAAAACTAAGAGTGAGAAGGATATCACGGGTATTCATAACACAAGGAGTAAAAATGAAATACAAAAAAAATTCTAAATAATCTTTAAATGATTCAAGATCTCAATTAGAACATAAGGGGATGAAGTTCAAGCCTCAATAGAGAGGTTAAGATTCTCTATTGGTAGTCATAAGATCTCTTTAGTTGCGATTCAGGAAGCTTTTGTTAAAGTGTCAAAAATTGAGAAGTACAAGAATACTTTGTATATGAATAATTATTTTGCAAATTGTAGCAACAAGATGGGATCTTCTGGAAACATTGCCTAGATTATTCAATCCACTCTCGTAAAGAACAAATGACTACTTGTAGGATTTTATGGGAAGGCTGATAATTTTTTCTATGAATAGTGTATGCTTAATCAACTACTTTGGGTAGGGAGGATTTATGGATGTACATGAGATCCTTTGCTACTAATATCATTAGAGATTTTTAGTATATTAAAATTAATGGCAATATTTTTGACAGGTTCATCAGAAAATGAAGCATACTAGTAGAGCATTAAGTATTTGATCTATTCTCAATATTGGCAATAGCTTTTAGAAAACTTAATAACTTGAAAAAGAGGCATCACAAAGTGATAAAAAAATACATGATCACACTAGACCCAACTAATAGAATGAATATGAATAGAATCAATGCTAAATTGAGCATTTAACACAAATGTGTTGATACATTCTGGAGACAAAAGGTAAATCTCAAATGGAATTTGTAGGGAGATGAAAATACTAAATACTTTCACTCTATTGTCTAAGGTCGAAGAAAATTTCTTCAAATTCATAGACTCAAGTTTGATGATGAAAATTAGAGAGAGGTTAAAGAAGACATAGCCAAAGTTGCTATAAAATTCTACCAACATCTTTTCTCCTAGGGAAATAATATGGTGCACAATAATGTTCTAGATCTTATTCCTCAATGTATTAAAGAAAAGGAAGATCAAACAGTGGTTATAGAGCCTAATGATGAGGAGATTGAAGAGGTATTGTTTGGTATTAATTCTAATAATTCTCACAAGCCAGATGGTTTCAGTGCGCTTTTCTTTTAAGAATCCTGGGATATCCTTGGACGAGACATTATTCATCTAGTCAAAACAATGCTCAATGGTGATTAAATGCCTAAATACTTTAATAACGCATGTCTGGTTCTACTTTCTAAAGTAGAGTCACCTCAAAGATTCTCTAATTTTAGGCCTGTTATTCTTAGTAATGTCACCCAACAAATTTTCTCTAAAGTCCTGAACCACAACCTCACTCATATTCTCCCAAAGATCATTTGTCAAAATCAAAACAATTTTATCAATGGAAGAGCAATTAGTGAGAATGTTCTACTGGCATAAGAGATAATCTATGAGATTAATGGAAAGAACTAGGAGGGCAATGTCGTCTTAAAAATTAGTATAATTAAAGCTTATGATAGGAGCGCATGGCAATTTATCTATATAGTTATGAAAAGGATAGGATTTGATGATAAATGGATACCCAGTGTATGGAATCTCTTATCAAATAATTGGTATACTATTATCATCAATGGCAAAAGATATAGTTTCTTTTAAACCCAAAGAAAAGTTAAATAGGGAGATCCTATATCACCTTTTCTTTATATAATAGTTCTAGAAGTCCTTTATAAATGTGAAATAAAGTCTTTGAAAATCCTTTTTCAATAGTTTCACTATGGATTCCATTGGACCAAAAATTAATCATTTGTCTTATGTTGATGACTTAATTATCTTTTGTTCAGGTAAAATCAAAATGCTAGAGTTCATCATAGATTGCCTAAAGAAATATGAGTAGAGCTTTGGACAACAAATAAATTGAGAAAAGAGTCGCTTCATACTGGAAAAGAACATATATGCTAAAAGGAACAATATAGTGTCTAGAATCCTTTAGTTAAAGAAGAAAGAATTTCCTATAACCCATTATGGTTGTACTTTGTTTGTAAGCACAAATGAGATTAAATACTTTGCAGAATTGGATACAAAAATCCTCAAAAAAAAAATAGGGATATTATAATATAATAGGTTGTTTACAAGAGGGAAGATTAGTTTAATCAAGCATGTATAGAATACTATGCCTGTATATATGCTCTCTATTTGTCAGCCCATAAAGACTATTATATACCAAATGGAGATGATGTTTGCCAACATTCTATAGGGAAAAAATAGGGGAACCCATAATATTATTGGGCAGCTTGGGATGAGTTACATTATCCAAAAGAAGAGGGTGGTATTAGCATTAGATTAACATTGGACATATCTAAAATCCAAATACTCTAAAGAGAATTCACCCAGTGGCTAGGAAGTGAAGTTATAAGCATTCTCATAGTTGGAGAAGAATGACGGAGATCAAGGATAAAATAGACCGTCTGATATATTAGAGGATTAAAAAGGGAAACTCCAACTTTTGGTGGGATAATTGGATAGGTATTTGTAGACTTTCTCAATTTTTTAATTTTTCTACTTCCATTATAAATAAAGTTTTAGCTTTCATGCATAATGGTGAATGGAATATTAACAAACTTAACCAAGTTCTTCGTATACACTTTGTAATTTTTATACAGGAATTACCATTAAATTTTCCAATCTGTAGGACGTTCTATTATGAAAAGTCAACTCATATGAAAAATATACTGGTAAATCTGCTTAGAATTTCTTAAGGAAAAGAGGTAACACCTCTCAAGTTAATAGAATGGTTTCGCATAACAAGAACCACTACAAGATTTCCTTTTTCCGATGGAAAGTGTTGTATAACAAGATGGCAGTGGATCTTAACCTGATTAGATTCAAAGTCCAACTTCCTTATAGATGTTGTTGTTGTAGGTCTTATGAGCAGGAAAATGTGGAACTCTTGTTCTACAATTGGCAGATAGCACAACATATATGGGAACACTATGCGATACTTTTTGGCGTAAAGCAAAGATATAGCAATTTGAGGTTATTGTTCATGAATTGGTGGATCTTTGATGGAATTAATCCAGCTCAAAAGATGTTGCTATAGATTCTACCTTTTGTAATTATTTAGAAAATATGGAAGGCTAGGTGCAATCAAAGATTCAAAGACATTTATATGCATACCAGGAGCATTATTGTACATATTAACATGCAGACAGTGATGATTGCTCATAAAGAATCCATCAACATAATCCATTTATGTCATGGGATAAATTTTATAATATTTTGAAGAATACCAAAGAAAGACCCTTTATATTCCTATAACATGGACCAGACCAAAGGATGATTTTTACAAATTTAATATAGCTATTTGTTCCAAAGGAAATCTAGGTCCAAATGAAGGATGTGGCATAGTTAGAGATGAGTATGGACATATGAAGATAGCTTATCGAGTTTTTCTATGTATTCTTACAAATAACATGGCTGAAATACATGCTCTGGAAATTGGTTTTCAATGGTGTGTCACCAAAAGTATCAGGAACTTAGAAATTGAGGTTTATTCCAAACTCTTGATGGATTGGATTAGTTATAATATTGATATACCATGAAACTTGTAGAACCAAATTACCTGCATGAAGGATATGTTGTTTCAACTGAATAGTTGGTACATGCAACATTGCTATAGAGAAGGGAATAAGTAGCTGACTTCTTGGCAAATTTTGGCCTGCAATATGATAATATTATATGGACCACTAGCCATCACAATTTTCCAAGATAAGCCAGAGGAGAGGTTAACATAAATAGGATTTGCGTTTCATCCCTTAGAATGATTACCAAAGAGAACTCTTTATCTATGGGAAGAGACATGTATAGCCTTTATACCTTTGTTCTCCCTTGAGGGTTATGCATAGAAGGGGTCTTATGTGTCCTTATATTTTTGGGAGCGTATTAGAAATTCTACTTTACCATTGAATGGGTGTGTCCTATTATTAGTAGGTGCTGGGAGGCCTCCCTCTTTTGTTTGTAATCTTTTGATTTTAATTAAAGACATTAACTCTCAATAGAGTTGGATGGAAAAACTAAAAAAAAGTCTTGTACACGCTTGATAGTAGTAAAATACTAAGATCTCAACTTGATCCAACAAGAGATAATAGGCACCATAAACACCGGGTTATTACAACATTTTCTCCTTAGAAATATTCATCCTCGAATGTGAACAACATGTATGAATAAGTCTAGGAAATTTAAAGTTTGACGGAGCTTCCTCTATGCATCTAAATTATTCCACACCTACCATACAACCTAAAATATATTGATTCCCCACACGTGCACCAACAACTATGAATATCTGAGAGAGACTCACAAGGCCACCTACATCCTATATTCACTAAAACTTGCGTCAATTAGTAATAACGATTTTACTGAATAAATTTATATTATCCCAACAATCTGAAGTAAAAATAGACCTTAATTTACCAATAAGATATATCAGATAAGTCATAATTAATAAAATAATTAAATAAATCCAAATATATACTTCTAACCTAATTTACAAGAAAGTCTACAAAATCATAAATGCTTTTAGCTAAAAAGTTAAAAAGCCTAGATAAGCTACCTAACCTAACTATACAATGTCGAAAGCTATAATAATTCACATGTTGAAAATTATAAGTCATATGTCTATTATTATAAAGGAACATATATTACAGAAGAAAGTAAAGAAATAAGAAAATTATATTTGTCTTCCGATCCACATAGCTCTGCACACTGCTGAGTTAGCTAAGCATCATCTTCTATTGTATCAGTCTGTGTAGCTTTGTCTTTATACTAACTTAAGTTATGCTATATTTTTCCTACTCTATGGAAAAATGATGACCCAAATAAAAGCTTTACATTTTCATAATTATCAACACAAATTATTATGAGATCATGCTATTAATCTCAAATATAAACATTTTTATACCGAACAGTTATCTACTATCACACCTTATGTTGTTCAAGGCATTTTCATAACTCTTTACTATGCCTACCTCCTTTATTTTCAACAATTCTAACTTATGATTGCAAAATTCATTTATACTTGGCATACAACATAAAAAAGGAAATAGGCACATAAATGTCCCCATACAAGAGTTTTACATTACATGAGTTTGATCTTGGTATAAAGGGACTCAGAGGGCATTATTTGATAAAAATATCATAGACATCGTCCGGTTGTTCCAGTTACCCATAAAACTTACAAATATAAACTAAAATATGCCTTTGTAATCATATTAGCACTTCACTACTTAGCCTTATAAAAAATTACCTTTAATACAGAGAATATGGATGACTCTCATTTAGGGTGACTCATAATATTTTGAATCAAGCACACATGTACAAAGAAATTGCTTAAGAAATATTGATTTGCATTTCACATTCAGTGGGAGAGATTATAAAAAACACAGAATTTCTATAATGTCGTAAATTCTAACTGCATCTATTTTAACTACCTGTTTATATATATATAAACATCTATAGCTAACCAATAATATCTAACTAAACAAATAGCTGGCATGTAACAGTTGGCATACTACTAAGCTATTAGTTATCTTTTTTTTTATTCTCTAATAGGCCCCTTAAAGTTACGAGGTATAGAGATGTTCTTCATTCCTAGATTGGACAACAAGTGAGTTTGTTGAGATCTACTTAATCCTTTGGTCAATAGATCAATTGGTTGTTCATTAGTACATAGATCATGAAAGATCACATGACCATTAAGAACCTTTTTCTTGATAAAATGGCAATCAATGTCAATATATTCTATCCTCTCATATATCACTTTTCTATCAAAATATAAAGGAGTAGGTAAAACCAAAGAAACCTCCTATGTTTGGAATAAACCGTTAATCTAAGTTATTTTTTCCAAACTAGATGTCAGACTCTTATACTCTTCTTCTACTGAACTTCCAGAAATTATGAATTGCTTCTTTGACTTCCATGATAATAAGGATTTCCTATACTTGACAAAATATGTAGTGGTGGACCTTCTTTCATTGACTAAAGATGCCCAATTAGCACCACAATAAGCCTATAAATTGCCAACAAGAGAGGAAATCCAAGACTTAGTGACTGTTTCACGTATTTAATCACCCTGATAGTAGATTCAAGTGTGATGGTTTTGGAGCTTACATGAACTGGCTTATACTGACAAATCCATATGGTATATCTGGCCATGTGATGTTAAGATACAATAGTCTTCAAATGAGACTTTGATATTCACTTTTATATGAAAAAAAAAAAGAATCGGTTGTGTTACCTTTCAGTGTCCCAACCCAAAAATCTAGGGTCGTGATGGCACTTGTCTGGCATGCCTTAAAAAGTAAGCCTATCACCCAAATATATATGAAATAAAAGGATAATACCAAAACCCAAGGCAAGACTCCTAGAATGAAGTCGAAGCACATATATATTGTAAAAACTGGGAATACATTACCAAAGAAACCATACAATATCCCAAAATCTGGAGTAACTATGTAAGACCTACTAAATACATCTCAAATGTCAAGGATACTATAATAGATCAAAAGTACCATAATCTATCCCTGAATACAAATCAAGACATGAGGTAGTGAAGAAGAGGTAGTAGATCAAATCTAGAAGCATAGATCGATCACTACCTTATGTATACTCGAGCTAATACCTAAATCAGATATCATGTGGTATTCTCGTACCTGGATATACATTGAAAGTGACTAGTAGGGGTGAGTACAACCTACTTGTAATCAGTAAATATTATCAGCCTACTAAGCAAAGTAGAAAATAAAGCATATACAATACACACTATGGGCACATCACCTGCAATCAGAAAATGTCCCAAATGGAAGTCCACACTGCCTCTACTAACAGCTTTACAATATTCACACATACGACACAAATACGAGAAAGAAACACCGGTACACAGATATCACGCATACAAGTATGAAAAATATGTACAAAAAGATAGATATCAAATCGAAGATGGTAATACAATATAAATGAGCATAATATATATGCAATGTAATGAAGATGATGATGATGATGTGATGTTAGGCACAAGGTTTTCGCAAAACCATTAACTACAGAGTTGTTATCCTAAGGTAGGACCCATGAGTGGTTCATCAACCCATATAAAATCTAATATCTAATACCAATATCCATAACTCCTCTCCAACACATATATTAGCAAAGGGTCAATAAAGATGTCACAAAGCAATTGTTTCTCATATTTCTATAGTGCTACAAATGTTTCACGCATGTATATAATATGATGATGTAATTCTCACGACCTACCAGAATGAGAATTTAAAAATCCAACCAATATAACAACCATATAAGCTAGAAATTCACTCAATATGGCAACTATCGATGAATTGAATGTAATTTATATACCAATAGAGTAATATATAGAAAAAAATACCATTGACACCACATAAATTCTAATTTAGGCTTTTTCATCAAAAATATACCATCAAATATACATACATAAGGCCAACAACAACATATAAGAGTCCACATGGCCACACATAGAAGATAATGTCTCAAAACCACCAAATAACAACAACATAGGCTACCACATGGGCACAATACAATAATAGATCCATTTCTATGATTAGTTCCCACACCTAAAAAATAATTTTACAACAATATTAACTATACAACCTAGTTTTGAAGAATGTTAAGACATACTCTTACCTCAAATGTCAAAAATCGGTCCAAAAAGCCTTTATCACAGAGGTTTCTCTTATCAAACGGATATAGGATCAACTAAAACACACAAATATAGAATCTACGTATTAAAAGGAAGCTAAAAATATCCATATCACCTATTTTTGGTCTCGGGTCAAAGTAGACCCCTGACACAGCTTTTTGAAAAGAAGGGTAAAGTCAGAATTTTAGTCCAAAAATATATTTTCCGTGATTAAGGAAATTCATGGGAGAAAACCTAACTAAAAATGAGTTGAAATTGGGATTTTCATCAAAGAATTACTAATTTAGGCCATCCGAGACAATATTCCCAAATTTTACTTTTGTATTGAGTTTTAACAAGATTTTAAATGACAAGAATCGAACAAAATAATTGAAATATGGATTTAGAGCTTACCCAATCTTAAAAATAGAATTTATCACTCAAATAATCAAAAAACCCCAAGTCTAAGTTTCAAAAATGCTGGAAAAGCTGAGAAAAAGATTATATATAAAAGTACTACGTGGCACTAAAGCAGTAAAATGATCGCTTTAGCGATCATTGCCAATATTGCCAAATACCGCTTTGGAGGTAACCATCAATGCGTGCAACTCTGCTAAAGCGGACAAGGGTCACTTCAACCCTTACCCCTAAAGCGGATAGGGCACCACTAAAGTGTTGTCCAACTGGAGTTAGCGACTAAAAAAATACTTTAGGAGAAGCACTAGCTAAGTGGTGCACTTGTTGAATTTAGAAAAGTTGCACATTTCAGCAGACCCCTCAGGATTCATCTAAAATCCTAAGAACTCAAACTAACTATCTACCCTATCAAATCCACGCTTTGGATTCAATGACAATATCAGATTTTTGAAAAAACATAATTTTCACAAATTGACCCCTAAAACCCAGTTTTACTACATTCTTAATCGATGGTTAAAATGAGATATGAAATTCCTAAAATAACACCAACCATGTTACAAGCCTAAAATCGATGTTTTCAATCTATTGGCGTAGTTCGTTTGCTATCGGATGCACAAATCAATAAATATTGACCGAAGCCAACTATAAAGCTTTTACAACCACCAAAACTACAATTTCGCACAAAACAAACTGAAATGCATTAGGTACTATGTGAATTATCCTCGCACTCAAAAAATACCACAGAGAAACCATGAGGAGGGATAAAATGGTTAACTCACATAAAAATGAATAATTCACATAAATCACAAAAAATTAGGCCAATATATCATCCACCACTAAGAATATAGCTTTTCCTCAAACTACAGGCAAAAGAAATGCATGATTAAGAAAAAAAATAAGGATAACTATACAAATCAACTTTATTCCCTAAGTAGACTCATCCATAGGTTGATGTCTCCACCGACCTTAACTACTAGGATATCTCTAGCATGCAACTGTCTAACATCCCTGGCTAAAATGTAAACAGGCTCCCCAAAGAAAGAAAACCTCTTATCTAGCTACACTAAATCCTTACAAATAACATACGTATAATCCGTAATGTAATGTTGAAGCATGGAAACATAAAAAAATAGATGAATAATAGGTAAATCTGGGGGTAATGCTAACTCATAAGCCACATTACCAATAGTTTGAAGAATCTCAAAAGGTCTAATATACTTAGGGATAAGCTTTTCCTTCTTCCCAAACCTCATCACACCTTTTATGAGAGACATATGAAGGAAGAATCTATCGCGAACACTAAATCTTAAGGCATGAAGTCTACGATATGCATAGCACTTTGCCAACTCTGAGCCACTCAAGTCTATCCTAAATGAATTGAACTCTATCAAAAGACTCATGAATCAAGTCAGCACCATGAGGACTAACATCAAAAATCTCAAATAAACCAACTAGACAGCTACAACACCTACCACAATATGCCTAGAAAGGAACTATTCGAATACTGAAATGATATCTGTCAAAGCTAGATGTCACTCCTACTAACTGCCAAAATCCATGACTTAAACATGGAGTATATCATCTAAAACCTGAATAATTTACTTCGGTTGACCATCGATCTATGATTGAAATGTATTACTAAGATAAACCCAGGGTACCAAGCTCCTTCTAAAATATCTTCCAAATATAAAATGTGAACATGAAGCTCGATCTGAGATGATAGATAATGGCACACAGTTAAGATGAACTATCTCACGAATATAGATATGAGTCAATCTCTCAGTACTGAAAGAAATCTAAAGTAGAATGAAATAAGAAGATTTTGTTAATCGATCCATGATGACCCAA
Source organism: Capsicum annuum (assembly GCF_002878395.1). NCBI lineage: Eukaryota > Viridiplantae > Streptophyta > Magnoliopsida > Solanales > Solanaceae > Capsicum > Capsicum annuum. The sequence continues at coordinate 79,879,501 of NC_061118.1, read as the reverse complement.
ACACTATCAAAACCAGAAGAACCATGAGGCAACCCCATCACAAAATCCATGTTGATAGGTTCCCATTTTCCAGTAGTGTTGTCATTGATTATGATATATCTTAGTCACTCTTGGATGAATTGAGTACCTAGAAGAATGAGTCTCCTCCAAAATCAACCTAATCTAGTCATCTACTCCTGGCTTACAAACTCGATCTTCGGTCCTTAAAACACCATTAGAATCAAGCATTACTTCCTTAGCTTCTTGACTTATCACCTTATCCAAAATCACTCTCAATCTAATATCGTCAAATTGGTGAGCGAAAAACTACTCCATCAAGGATGACCTAGCCTCACTAGGTGCCCAAACATACCCAAGTATGGAAATATTAGGCCTAAATATCTAGTTACCCTAAGACTAAAGCTTTAAGTCTAAAGGATTCACCTGGGTCAAAGTATGTGCAAAGCTACTCATGATAATCAACATCTAGCTCAAGGCATGTGCAACTATATTAGCCTTGCTCGAATGATAGAGAATATTTAATTCATAATCCTTAAGTAACTCAAGTCAATGATGCTTTCTCATAATAAGATCTCACTGCAAAAAGAAACATTGAATGCTATGATGATCTGAGAAAATCTCACAATGGACTCCATACAAGTATAGCCTCCACAACTTTAAGACAAAAAAAATTGCACACAACTCAAAATCATTGGTTGGGTAATTTATCTAATGGTTCTTCAACTGATGAGAAGCATATGCAATCACCATTCCCTCCTACATCAGTACAACACCTAACACAATACCTAAAGCATTGAAAAGATGATAAAAGCCATTCCCTCATTGGGCATAGTGACGATAGGAGTTGATGTCAACAAATTCTTAAAATTTTGAAAGGTTGCCTTACAAGCATCGGACCACTAAAAAGAAATCTTTTTCTAAATCAACCTGGTTATTGGAAATCATGACCTGACCCCGAGCCTAGTTGTGACGGGTATCTCAACTCCACCTAGGACCGGATACCACCGCTAGAGCTTGTTCAACTGAGCAAAGTCTAAATAACAACTAAGCAGAAGACAACTAGAGAATAAAGATAACATAGTTATTGTAACTCAAGACTAAGCTTTAAAAGTCAATAACACCATCCACCCACACGTGTCCACAAGATCCTCTAAACTAATCTAAATATCAAACTAGGTTGGGACATTTCCCCGACCATGACAGTGACAATTATAATGATAATGTTAATGTGAACTCATTAGTTAAAAAATATAGAAGAAAATTGATGGAATGACCAAAACTTTTGCAAGATGGAAGCAGACCATTTCACCGTAAAAGTGATAGCCAACTACACCACCTAACACTGTACAAACAAATAGAAAAAACCCCTAGGACCATACATTATGAAAGGATGTATCGTCTGAGGATGATAATGGGGCGAGCTCAAGCATGTAACTCAAGGAAGGGATAAAATAATGCCATTTCAAAATCAAATCCAAACTCAATGTATATTCCTACATACATGCATATAAACATATATATTTAACGTTTAGATAGCAATTAAGGTTTATCGTGAGATTTGAAACCATTAACCTAGGTTATGTAGCATCAAATCATCCTACTTGAACTCATGGGGTTTATGGGTTTATCTTTCCCTATCGAAATAGCTCTAGTGCATATTTTCTACATGAACAGGACAAATCTAAGGAAAGGCTAGTGAATGCGTTGACCCCAGCTAATCCAAAGTATGTATATAGTGTGAACTATCCACATAGTCATAAAAACTTCCACACTGGGAAAGGTGGTTCCAGTATCAGTCCCCTTAGGATCTCCACTTTCCACGATGATCAACATAATTCTATTTAATCCTAATTAAAATATTTACACATAACCCTTTTTATTTAACCAAGAAAACCTTCCATTAAGGCATCACAAAATGGTATTGTCATACCAATATGCTTGCAAGATTATAGAATTATGCCATTCCAATTTCCCATCTACCTGGGATAATCCACAACCCCCAAGTTCCAATTTAAAAATCATACCTGGTCACCAAGGCCTTATAAAATAATTTACAATAAATCCATAGCCACCAAGGCCTTTTTAAAATAATTTATGTACATTAATATTTTAGGCAATGCAAAAGTTTTAAATTAGGTTAAATCATGCATATTTCCATGTTCCAAAATGAATTTACAAGTGGGTTGAGGTTAATACTAATTCTGAACCAATATCAACAATTTTAGTGGAATTCCATGACCCCTTTCCCATTCACCATACCCATGCACAAATTTAGTTCTAAGACCATGACATAAAGCATGAATAATAGTTCCAAAACCATGGGGAAACCAAAGAAGTAATAAACATTCAAAACCCTCAACCCATCATTCAAAACCCAATAATTAAATTCATATAAACCACAATTAAACAAATGCTTTTATGTAAAATCAAGTAACAAAAGAGATACAATCCTAAGACACCAAGGAATTTGGAAGAGAAACCACAATTTGAGGCCTAGATATTCAATTTCTAGAAATCCTAGCCTTGATCTTAAATGGATGGAAAAGGGCTAAGGGAATGTTGTATGCCCTAGAATAGTAGAGGGGTAAGAGAAAAAGACCACCATACCCTTAATGAAATCTTGCAGGAATTTTAACTCATAGTCGCTATGGGCCTCATAACGACTCATGGTCACAACTCACGAGTCATCACCATGACTCATAGTCGAAGCAGTGACTCAGGTCCACCTCACTAATTTGGTAATGTATCTCACCCTACGTCTCATTTCCAAACCTTACGACTCATGGGGTCCTAGTCATACTCAAGAAAGAAAAATAGGTAATCCTCACTTGTTTGACTACGACGACACTACATGACTCATATAGAGTAACTACGACTCGTAGGATCTTAGTCATTCCTTGGACAGTGAGCTCAACTCAAATGGAAATTTTCAGAGTCCAAATCCTAGGGTATTACATTACCCTCCCCCCTTCTTCAAGATTATTTGTCCCTGAATGAGGGTTAAGGCACTCATTAGCATGAATACAAGGTATAATGAAACCACAAAACTATGCACAAATTCTAAAAGTGATAAATTGAAAGAAAGCGCAAACCTAAAACACTTTTATTCAATATAGGGGAACTAGAAAGGATATTTGGACTTCATGTACTATTTAGCTACCCAATTAGCTTCCTTTACCTTTTGATCCCTCCAAATGAGTTTTACCTAAACCACAACCTTAGTCCTTAATCTATGGACTTGCCTATGCAAAATCTCAATTAGGACTTCCTCGTAAGATAAGTAATCCAAAATACAGGCATCTTCCATGGGAATAGCCAAAGAAGGAGCCCATACACTTTTTCAACATAAACGCATGTGATACCGTATGAATAGAATCCAAGCTCACAGATAACTCTAACACATAGGTAACATTCCCAACTCTCCTCACAATCTAATATGGACCAACATAATAGGGACTGGGTTGATCTTTCTTCCCAATTCATATCACTCTCTTCATTAGAGAAACTTTCAAAAACACCCAATCTTTTACATCAAACTCTAAGAAGTCTTAATTCTTTCCCTAATAACCTTCACCCTCTCGAAGGCTTGATGAACAAAGTCAAGACCAAATAATTGAGTCTCACCAACCTCAAACTACCCAATAGGAAACCTACACCTCCTACTATTAAAAGCCTCAAAATATGCTATTTGAATACTCGAATTATAACTATTGTTATAGGAGAACTCAATGAAAGTAAAATGATCCACCCAACTACCTCCAAAATCAATCACACAAGCCCTTGGCCTATTCTTCAAGGTCTTTATAGTCCATTTATTTTGTCCATCCATTTGAGAGAGGAAAGCAGTACTAACATTCACCTTTGTTCCCGAACCTTTCTAAAATAAATCTCATAAGTGAGAAGCAAATTACGTACCTCGATCTAAAATAATAGAAATAGGAGCACTATGTACTTTAACTATCTTCTTAATAATCAATTTGGCATAATCCTCCCAAAAGTAAGTAGTCCTGATATGCATGAAGTGAGCGGACTTAGTCATTCTATCCACAGTGACTTACATCAAATTGTACAGATATGAGACCACAGAAAACCCGTGATTAAATCCATATTAATCGTCACCCGCTTCAACTTGGGTAACTCTATCTTGTTAGGCATACCACCAAGCTGCAAGTGTTTCACCTTCACTTGCTGACATAACATATACTTAGCCATGAAATTTTCCATATTTTTCTTTATATTGTTCCACTGACAAATCTCCTTTAAGTCATGATACAACTTAGTCAAACTCGGATGAATTGTATACCCTATCTCATACGCCTCAGTCAAAATCCTATCCTGTAATCCATTAATATCAATAAACACACAACCTACCTTAGTACCTCAAGATACCATCACCACTAATCTCAAAAGCTATAACCTTTTATTGTCCCACATCATCCTTAAATCTGCATAAGAATGGAATCCAAAGCCTGCTACTCTTTTACCTCAGCACCAACAGATGATTTAACCACTTTTTGAACAATTACTCTCCCATCCTCGGATTCTAAAAGATAAACTTCCAGATTTGCCAAACAGAGAATATCCTTCACTAATCCTTTTTTATCCTTATATATATGAGATAAGCTCCGTCTGGACAACCTGTTAAGTGAATCAATAATCGTATTAGTATTCTCTAGATGGTAGTGAAGACTTATATCATAATCTTCTAGCAATTCAAGCACATATTGCAAGCTTTGATGATTGAAATAAATATCAACATGAACCCATTAAAATAACAATTCCAAATCTTCAAAGAAAAAACCACAATTGCCAACTCTAAATCATGAGTTGGACAATTCCTTTCATGAACCTAAAGCTTCCTAGAAGGATATAGGCCACAACTTTACCATGTTGGGTCAAAATAGAAATTATTCCCATACGAGATGCATCATAGTAAAAAAAAAAACTCATCAATACCCTCGAGAAGGTTCAAGACCAAAGCAGAAGTCAACTTATCTTTTAACTTCTCAAAACTGCCATCGCAAGTATTTAACCTATGAAACATAACCTTTTTCTAAGTCAATTTCACCAATGGGGCAGTGATAGGTGAAAAACTCTCTACAAACCTCCTGTAATAACCATCCAAGCCTAAAAAGGTTTGAATGTCAGTTGGAATCATAGGTATAGGCCATCTCCTAACCACTTTTACTTTTTGTAGATCCATCTTAATCCCTTTATTAGAAATGATATCCCTCATAAAAGTCACAAGGTTCAACCAAACTCAGACTTAGAAAATATCGCATATAATCTCTGATCCTTAAGAGTTTGTAACATAATTCGGAGGTTACAGCTGAGAATTCGTAAAGCAAATATTCCCAGAATAGTCTTTCAGATAAGATATAGGTACTTTGAGTTTCTTATCATGTCATTTGGACTAATGAATGCTCCAGCAGCCTTTATGGACATGATTAATAGGATTTTCAAACCCTTCCTGGATATGTACGTGATTGTATTTATAGATGACATTTTGATATATTAACATAATGAAATTGAGCATACAGATTATTTAAGGTCAGTATTACAAAGGCTTAGAGAGCACTAGTTGCATGCTAAATTCTCTAAATGTGACTTTTGGTTGACTTCGGTAGCCTTTCTTGGTTATGTAGTATCTGGGGAAGGCATCAGAGTAGATTTTTAAAAGGTAGAAGCTGTGAAGAATTGGCCTCGACCAACCACTCCTACTAAGATGCATAGTTTCTTAGGGATAGCAGGTTATTATAGGAGATTTGTAGAGCGATTTTCCTCTATTTCTACCCTATTGACCAAATTGATGTAGAAGGCAGTTAAGTACCGGTGGTCTAATGACTTTTCAAGAGTTGAAACATAGATTGACTACTGCATCGGTATTAGCCTTACCAGAGGGCATCGAAGGATATGTGGTGTATTGTGATGCTTTAGGTGTTAGTTTGGGTTGTGTCCTAATGCAGCATATAAGAGTTATAGCGCATGCTTCTCGACAATTAAAAAAGCATGAACAGAATTATCCCACTCATGACTTTAGAGCTTGCAGCAGTGGTAGTTTCACTAAAAATTTGGCGTCATTATTTATATGGAGTACATTTTGATATCTTTGCAGATCATAAAAGTCTTCAATATCTATTCAAGAAGAAAGAGCTAAACTTGAGGAAAAGGAGGTGGCTAGAGTTACTGAAGTATTATGATATCAATATTTTCTATCATCCCAGTAAACATAACATTGTAGTTGATGCTCTTATTCGATCCACCTGTTCAATGGGAAGTAGTGAGAAATGTTCACAAATTGGCCAGTCTGGGCATTCGCCTTATGTTTTCTAAAGATAATGGCATTTTTGTGCTTAATTTAGTTGAGTCATTGCTCGTGGCATTAGTTAAGCAGATGCAGTATGATGATCCCCTATTTTTTTAGTATAAAGAGAGAATTCAACAAAATCGAGTCATAGCATTTGAGCTAGCAAGAGATGGTACGTTGAGGTGTCGAGGCAGATTGTGTGTACCTTATGTAGATAGGTTGGGATAATAGATTATGGCTGAGGAACATTGCTCTCATTATTTAATTTATCCCGACCCCACAAAAAATGTATCATGATCTAAAAGAGATCTACTGGTGGAACGACATGAATAGAGATATAGTAGAATATATGGCACAGTGCTCTAATTGTCAACAAGTAAAAGTAGAACATCAAAGACCCGGTGGTCTAGCTAAAACCTTTTGTATTCCTGTGTGGAAGTGAGATACTATTAATATGGACTTCGTGGTAGGCTAACCTTTTTCTTATTAGAAACATGACTATATTTGGATAATAGTTGATCGGTTGATGAAATCAGCCCACTTTTTTCTTGTTAAATCTACCAGTATGGCTGAAGATTATGCCAAGCTATATGTAAAAGAGATTGTTCGACTGCATGGGACCCCAATGTCCATTATTTCAAATAGAGGTTCCCCATTTAAAGCTCAATTTTGGAAGTCATTTCATAGGAGCTTGGGTACTCAGGTGAACCTTAGAACTGCATTTCATCCATAGACAGACGGGCAAGCTGAGCAAACCATTCAGACTCTCAAAGATATATTGAGAGCGTGCGTTCTCAATTTTAAAGGTAATTTGGATGATCATTTGGCTTTAATAGAATTTGCATATAATAACATTTATCACTCCAATATTGGCATGGCTCCATTTGAAGCTCTCTATGGGAGGAGATGTAAATCACCTATTGGTTGGTTCAAATTAGGCAAGACACAGGTATTGGGTTTGGATTTAGTCCATAAAGCTGTTGAAAAGGTTAAACTGATACGAGAAAGGTTGAAGACTGCCCAGAGTAGACAAAAATCATATACGGATGTGCGACACAGAGATTTAGAGTTTCATGTCGATAATTTTATCTTGTTAAAGGTGTCGTCGATGAAGGGCGTTATGCGATTCGAGAAAAATAGTAAATTGAATCCCAAGTATAGTGGGCCCTATAGAGTTATTCGCAAAATTGGCCAGGTAGCCTATAAGCTATAATTACCTCTAGAGTTAGCTGCAGTGCATCCAGTCTTTCATCCATCTATGCTACATAAATTCTTAGGAAAGATATCTTGCGTCATCCCTATAGAGGGTATTGAACTTGCTGGAGACTTATCATTCGAAGAAGTCGCCATGGCCATATTGGATTGCCAGGTCAGAAAGTTAAGATCTAGAGACATAGTTTCAATAAAGGTGTTGTGGAGAAACTAGAATGTAGTAGAAGCCACCTGGGAAGTAATAGCAGATGTGAAAGATAAATACCCATATTTGTTTCAAAACTACCCAGAGGTTCTTAAATTACTTATTCCCTTATGTGATCATTAGTGCTATTATAATTTGTTCTGTTGATATCTAATTGGTTCTTGATATGTTTAGGTACATGATTTGTGCCTATGAACCTTGAGATTTACATGGAAAAAACATGCATATGCAGTGTATAAGGTAAGTCATATGGTTGGTTATGACTTTTAATGGTATTAAGGACAAGAGGAGCCTCGCGTGTTACTGTTTTTGAGTTTAAGGCAAAATGGAGCCTTGTATATTATCTATTTGGTTTTATATGTGTTGTGATGCTCTATGAAGCGTATTGAAACATATTCTGGTTAGCTGGCAGGCATCCGATAGACCTATTCACAAAGAAAACTATGGCGAAATTTTTAGAAATTTAAAGAGTTAGTCAAATTTCGAGGCCTTATAATAGGATAAGGTGAGACTGGAGTTGGATGATCTAGTATGTGTTTTGAATAATGGTAGGATGGTGGATAAACTTTAAGCATCATTCAAGGGCGAATGATCCTAAGTGGGGGAGATTGTAGCTTCTCAAAAAAAAATACGAATCTAAGTTAATTGTATTGAAAGTCATAACACTAAGGTTATGAAGGGAGGTGTATGCATAATTATTTATCTCATTATTAGATGCCTATATGGATAAAATAATTAAATGTTTCTTTCATATATATGCATATACATATTTTATTTGTTAATGATATTAATAAAGAATAGTAGGGACTGCCTTTTATATAACTTTTCCTTAAAATAGTATTAAATTGAATGCGGGAAACAATATTAGTTCACTGGAAAAGTGTTTCAAAAAACAAAGCTTGCATTCTTTGGTTCCCTTTTCCTTTTGAGGCATCAATAAGAAAAAAAGAAGATAATTACTTCTAAGGGGTCAAGGAGAAAAGAAAAATATAAAGGAGAAAGGATACCCTTAGTCTTAAGGAACATATAAACTAAAGGATTTGGTAGAAGCCGCAAGGGATTTGAAGAATCAATTTGAAGAATCGTTAATTGGAATTGAATTCCAAAAGGTAAATTCTTTACAACTTTTCATGAATTTGATGTGGATAAGTATTTTCGGGATTTTTAATTTGAATTTGTGCTTTACTTTTTTTAAAGTTGGGTCATGAAAGAAAGAGGGAAATGAAAATTTTGATAAAGAGGGGGTTTTAGGGATTTCTATCAATTGGGTGGATTTATTGTTGAATTGTATAAGTTGGAAGAGTTAGAATTTACTCCGAAATCTGGAAAAGTAGTCCGATTAATTTCGGGCATAAGTGAGGAGTATTGATATAATTTGTTAAACATTCTTTCGGATTAATGATGGACAGATATATTATCCATGTAGCTAGTGAATTGCTCAGATAGCAGGAACTAGTGGTTGGTAAGATAAAGGTTGCACGCTTGTTGGTTGAATCACTTGAGGCTGAATTATTATCATAGTTAATAAAGCAATAATGTATGTAAAGTAAACCCTTCCCTCACCGCTAAGGCACCACCCTATGTCATGTGCTCTTTTCCATTTGATGTTAGTATAATTCTCATGAAAAATAAAAGTGGAATCTCTATCTTTCCTTACATACCATTCCCTTGTTATACCATTAAGTGTATAACTATCTATCCTTCCTTCTTTATGTTAAATTTTCATGATACTTTCTTATTATCATAAGTTTCTACAGTTGAAGCCTTTAAGCCATAATATATATGTGGATAACACATGTTAGGAGTAAAAGTAAATAGTAATGGCATAGTTGCATCTGTGTATGCTATATGGATGATCAATATCATAACTCATATGTCATAGGCCTTCAGGGCATTATTTGATATACAGTAACGATGGGAGGGTACATAGGGTTGGCTTGGTATATCGTTCGACGTGATTTTGTGCATAGGATCGATACCAAACCACTATAGCGAGCCCAATCATTGGGCATACCCGTTTTTGTGGCATTATTTGTTTTGAAGTCTATTGGAATGTCATGTATTGGTTTCCCCTGACTCAAGCCAACATATGGCATTTATGGCCTGTGGGCAGACCTTCATAGTGATTCCCTGGGTGAGGCATACCTGAATACAGACTGGGATTATAGTTACATATATGAGATCATAGCAATGAGTATGTAAGCAACTTATGCTTTATACTTGCCTCAGATTGCCTTCCGAAGGCCATCTTGTGATCATCTGTACGACTTATAGGATAAGTGCATCACCTAGGCAAAGTATAAGTCCTATATTATAATGAACACGTGTTAAATATTATCAGATCCTAATAAGGTTGTTGCATAAGTTATTAGTTCATATTGTATATGTGTTACTTGTTGGCTCATATGTTTTTCACATTACCGTTTGACTCATATGAGCTTCTATATTTGTCCAGCTGTTATTTGGTCTACTTTCATACCGGTACACATTTCTTATGCACGGATGTTTTGGGCCCACTATGTTTTATTAATATAGGCTCCGATCCTCCTGATCTCAGACATCCATGTTAGGCTCTATTACAATTTTCAGTTGAGATTTTGGTGAGCTCCAACTCTCTCTGGAGCTAGTCTATGCCAAGTATTTTTTATTATATGTACAGGTTTCTGGTTGGGCATGACGAGTTGGATGCCAACTTGTCACTTGTAGTACAATGTGTTAAACTGTGTAGAGGCTTCATGGACATCGTGTGGTATTGTATATTTTTGTTAATGTAACTCCCTCATGTATATATGTAACTCTTATTTAATGCCTTGCTCATTATTATTACATAACCTCCCGTACGTCATAGAGGGCTTGTAAAATGTATGTATATGATTCTTGTTCGTCCTTTATTTGGGGTGTGACAGGTATTTAGTAAAAGATCAATCTCAAATTCTATTTCCCTATCGATAAGAACCCCAAGAAGATCATTAGGAAATACCTCCAGAAATTCATTTAGCATAGTTACAAATTGAAAAGAGGAACCTCAGAACTATAATCTTTAACCTTAAACAAATGATATAGACACCCCCTGGAAATTAACTTTTGATCTCTAAGACAACAAATAAACCTCTCTTTAGGCACTAAAGAACTCCGCTCCCATTCGATTACAAGTTCATTACGGAATTGGAAATAGACTTTTTAGGTCCTACAATCCAAAGTACCATAGCACAAAGGAAGACAATCCATCCCCTAGATCACATCGAAATCTACCATGTCAAGCTTTACCAAATCTACCAATGTCTCTCAAGGATAGTTAGACATAACACAAACCCTTTAGATCTTTTTAGACATAATACAATCACCCACCAAAACAGACACAAAAAATGGTCGAAAATACTTTTGGGACCAAAACCAAAATGCACAGCCACATAAGTGGTTAGATAATAAAGAGTAGATCCCGAATCAATCAAACAATACACATCACGATAGAAGATTTTTAACATATTAGTAACAACATCAGAAGATGACTAAGATTTCTAATGGGTTGAAAGAACATAAATCATTTAAGCCATTGCATGTACCAAAAGTTGCACCCTTTGGTGCAGGAGCCAAAAGTGTGGCATTCAAAACCTTATTATCTCTAGTAGCCACCATAGTTGAAGGACAATTCCTCTAAATTTGACCAAGCTAGCCATATTTAAAACAAAAGTTCCTTCCCTCATCACAATAACCATAGTGAAACTGACCACATAATTGATAAAAAGAATAGGGTAGGGCTGACTTAGCTCCACTAGCTTGATACTGGCACCCCATGTTGAAGGATCACGACTAGTCTAAAAATGGCAATCACCAAACAACTTAGGATAATGAGCACTATCCAAAGAATATAAACTAGAATTTCCCCAAGTATTATTATTGCTTTGCTATCTACTATCTCTCTCACTAACTTGTTGACCTCTACCTCAATCTGAATACCTAAACTTTATATCTTGCCTCTCTTTATCTCTGCCTATCTCTTCTTTTCATCCTATACATTTTGTATATAAACCACAAACTGGAGATATCTATAACTTTGTTCAACATTGCATCCTTGCACTGCAATACTAAGTCACGAGACAAACCTGAAGAAAACTTCCTCATTCTTGACCTCATAGGATTTTCTCTATGTCTAGTGCTCCCTACCTGAAGATTCAAGTGACAGGCGTTTTCATAGTGGAAACAATTATAGTGAATAGGGTGCCCAATCTTAGGTTAGTTGGGCACAATAAGCTTCCTTCTATCCTCTTACAGATTTTATGGTCAATTGCATTGGGTCTACTGTGATGAAGGAAAGGACAAGTGCTTCAACTATGGTCAGCTAGGGCACATGATTACAAACCTTCCAATTGGTAAGGTTCCTTCTAGGGAAAACAAAGTTCTTGTTGCCGCTTCTTTAGCTCTATCACCAAAAGGTACACTATCTAGCTTTGACACTAGTCGGAATTGAATCTATGCTCTTACCACTCATCAAGAGTTTGAGGCATCACCTAATGTCATTATCAGAATGTTGAAAAACTTTTCTCATGATGTGTACGATTTAATTGATTCAGGGTCCACTCTCTTTTATGTGACCCTATTTGTCGTTGTGTATTTTGGTTTTGATCCTAAGTGTATTTCAGACCTTTTTTATTTCTACCCTGGTAGGTAAAACTATAGTTGCAAGAAGAGTCTATAGTGGTTGTGTGGTATCTGTGGGTAGTTGAGAGACCTTGGTAGATGTATTTGTATTAGACATGGTGGATTTTGATGTCATATTAGAGATAGATTGGTTGAACTTGTGCTACGTATTTTTAGACTATTAGACCTGTAAGGTCATCTTTAAATAACCTAATGAGCCGATTATTGAATGGGAGGGTAGTTCCCTAGATCCTAAGGGAAGGTTCATTTCATATCTTAGAGCTCGGAGATTAATCTTTAAGGGGTGTCTCGATTATTTGGTTTGGGTTAAAGATTCTAACTCGGAGGGTCCCTCTTTATACTCCATCCCGATGGTTAATGGACTTCCCGAGTTCATCCCTGAGTACCCTCTTGGTGTCCCTCCTAATAGTTAGATTTATTTTGAGATTGATCTTTTTCCAAACACACAACCTATTTGTATTCCCCTGTGTAGAATGGCACCAATTGAGTTAAAGGAGCTTAAAGAGCAGTTAAACGATCTTTAAGACAAGGGTTTCATCCATCCTAATATGTCTTTAAGGGGTGCACAAGTATTATTCATGCATAATGATAACGCTCAACTTACATGCCAATTAAATGCAAGGCGGTCATCGTCAATATATTACCCACCTTTGGAGTTAGGGTCCAATCCACGAGGAACAATATGAGTGGCAATCAAATTAATTTGACATGATAGTTAAAATTTAAATTCAAACAAATATTACAAAAATGTAAAATGGGGGAGGTGAGTTCCTACACTAATGTTTCTTTTTCAGATTTTCTAGTATAAATTTAGGACTACAAATAATTAGAGTTTTAACAATTATGCATGGATCTTTGGATTATGCATTACTAAGGGAGTGACATATGGGAGATAATTATCAACATCACTTCAATAATTCAAATATGGGTAGGCTTGGGTATAGGTTTTGATGTTAGCCTTTCAACAAAACACCAAATTTTCATCTACCGATTCTTTCGAATACCTAATAGGTGTGTTCAATAATTTGTAACCACAACCTCAATCAAGGCATCCCTATTTCTTGGATGATGCCCATAGCATAGTTAACCTTACATTCACCCTAATGTCTAAGATAGTGAAAATTTAGCAAATTACACATATAATTGTCTATCATTGCTTTGCTCCCCATTCTCTCTTTTGAATATGATATGGATTCCTGAAGTTCACTAAAAGCCCCTTTTTTGAAGATGGCACTGAACTTTCTAGAGCTTGGAGTTTTCACTTATCAAACCCATGTGGGTATTTGGAGCTTTCACTCAACAAATCCCAACCAAAATAGCATAGTAATATAGAACCCATAAACATGAACTACCAAATAGCTGCTAACAATCACAACCCACACACACTTTAACCCCTATTCACACATTACCCCAAGAGGGAGATTTCATTACATATAAGATAAACAAGCATAAATATACATATAATCTCAATTGAATTAAAGTTTTAGAAGATCTAAGCGAATGTTACTTCAAACTTGGCTCTCCCACTATATCAACAATGGAAGTGAGTCAATCTTCCAGTTAGAAAGTCTCCAATGTATTCTTCATCAAAGGTTTACATAATTTTTTCTTCTCCAAAAAATGAAGGCTACGAAGTCTCAAGCTAAAACCTAGAAAAATAGAGAAGAAGGGATGTGATAGAATGAATGGTACATAAAATTAGGGTTTCAGTCTTTTTGTTTAAATTAGTATTAACATGTCCAATTACAGTTTTGCCCTTGTACTAAAAATTTTCGCCAAGCCGTGATCACGAATGTCTGGTTACGATTGTGGCTACGCGACCATGGTTGACCTCCGTGGTCATTGTTGATTTACCATCTGGACTGACCGTAACTGCGGTAACTGAGGCTATTTCACTGCAAGTCTTCAGCTGTACTTTTTCTGCTCCGTTTTGATCATTTCAAGCTCCAGTCCACATCTCTGTCTTCCAACTCCTATACCCATAAAGAGTGGATACTAGTGTATTAAATTTTAATTATATTTCATCTACTCATTTTAAACAAGGTAATGTGCACTAAAAATGAGTGTCCTCATTAAAGCATTTGCTTGTCCTCAAGCAACACTACCTTACTCAAAAAGACACAATCATTTATGCCCAAACTTTATGACTGAAAGGTCATAGCAACTTTGATTTGAATTGCAACCACAAGTAGCTCATTCACAAAGGTTAAGATAACTTTGCTACACTCTTCCTTATTAAATATTAAAACCAAGGCTACATAGGACTTTAAAGAGTGACCAAGCAACAAAAACCAACACTCTAGATGTGACTCCCTTTTGACGACAACTAAGCTATACTCCATTTGCCTCATTTTTGTACGGTGACAAAATCACCCCCTCAACTTATTTCATATGCCATCCTCACAAGAAAGAGATTTCCCCATATAAAGCTATAACATATGAAACAAGGAATTTTAAGTGCGAAAACTTTCTCTTTCACAAAAGAAATCTCATTGAAACAAATGTTATACCATAGGCTTTTCCCTATGTTTAATCTCCACTGCAAAAAAATTAATGGTTGGAGGTCTCAAAGGACTTTCTAATCTTTTAATGTAGGTTTAGGTTAAGGTAGGATATTATTTAGGAACAACATGGCTACTACCTTCCTTGAGCATCAACATCACACTTTCCAATCTCCCTTTTTGATTATTGGCCACTGTTTATTTTTTTCTCTCTTTTCTCATGCCTACCATTTGCTTCCTTTGTTCTTCACCTTTCTTCTATCTCTTTTATTGAATCTTTCATTCAATTCTACCCTTTATTAGGTTCTTTATTTTCTTAAAATTTGTGTACATCACTTAGGATCCTTGGCATTCTACTAACACTTTGTGGCCTCAAACTTTCTTCCATCAACTTTACTACCACCAACTAGGATTTTATCTTTAATTTGAATTTTCAAGTTAAAGTAGGGTATAGTTCAAAACAGGGACAAAAATAATGGTTCACGGTTTGTAATACGTTTTCCAAAGAAAAGTCCAAAGGCTTTGTGGGTAACTAGGGATTGCAATTATGCATAGGAAGGCTTTTTAGGTCAAAGTGGGTTCCAAAATCACAAGGATGAACTAATATCATTCTCCAACTAATTACAATAAAAATTATCTTTGAAAGACAAATAGGGCAAGTTCTATATAACTCAAGTATGCAAGAGATGAATGCAAAAGCTCACCATACCTAGCATGCAATAACTTACCAAGGAGGCTCGATTGCCCCTCCCATGCAAGAAAAAATTGGAGTATCTCTCATTATTTACTAACCAACAACTTATGGAGTAACAAAAAAAGAAAAAGTTTTATTACAATATCACTCACGTCCATGCATTTGATATTTTTGTAAAATTTGGATAAAGGGGTTTATTCATTTTGCAATAGAACCACACACAATTTTCTAAACTATGGCTACAACCAAAACTTTAGTCTCACAATTGGCTCAAGACGGGAAAATTACCGATATGGCTACTCAGATTTCACAAGAGGTGTAAACAAAATGATTCCAATTTTACGAAACAAAATACTACAGGTGCTCAGACTTCCCTTGCATTTTTTGACATTTATGCTAGGGTACTCAAAATTCCCCTGCATTTATTCCTTAACGCCAAAGACAAAACTTTACCCTTATAACTATAATCGCTCAATTGGTCATCAGGAAAAGAAATTCTTGCACCAATAAGATTAAAAAAAATTAAATTAAAAGAATACTAAAAATAATAGAAAAGCGTGATAATCCATAAAATGAAATAATATCCAAAACATCATCCCAAAATAATAACATATTATAAATAGTGTCTAGCATCATGTAATCAAAACACCATAATTTTGGAATCAAGAATAAGAAGTGCCTCCCTGAATCTTCCTCAAGAGCTGCTCTCCCTATCTAACTCAATCCCAAAACTACTAGTCTCATCGACTGGCTATGTAGCAGGGGCCTTGTCTTCACTATATAGCTTTGAAGAAGGAAATTTCTCATTTGGTTTGAGCACCTTAAAGATGCCTTTGACTCATTTCCACAGCTTCTTAAAGAACTTTTCTCTCTTTTTCTGTCTTCGTACCATCTTCTTATATGATTTCTTGAGGTCCCTGTGTGCTCTTGCTATGGCTGAGTATGCTCTCTCTAGGTTGGCAATGGTGTTTCCCTATTTCTAATATTCATTAATATACTTATCATAGTCAAATTGTGTTACATATGAATGATGGGCTATAGAGGGCTCTCCCAGACCCTGAACTAATCTAGACACTAACTCCCTGACCACCTTCATTTGATTTAAAAGATCATTGAGGGGATTTACTAATGAGGGTCCTTAGGCTGCTGGGTCTTTCTTGTTTACTTTGTTCGAATCAATCTTTCTTTTCATATTCTGGCCTGGAGCACCCTTGCCTCTAAATTTGAGCGGATAGATGATGGAGCCCAGGTTAACCTAAGTATCTGCAGCATACTCCTTCACTTCTGCTTTCTTATAAAGTTAAGTGATAAGGGAAGAAAAAAGTAGGTGCGTACCTCCATGGGTTTGGTTATAGCTCTATTCTGATAAAATAATCTCTCCAACATTTAGAGGGATGCCCAATAAGATGCAGACCACCATTCTATCTCTCAAGTCCATGAGGATGGTCATATGGGTGCAAGCTGATTCTCCACTGCATATGATGTTTAACCAAAGTCTAGCATCTTCTTTGAAGTCCTTCATTAAAATGTCTTTCATGGTGATGGATCAAGGAACTTCTTTACTTGGGCATAAAATATTGTCTATCCAGGACCCAGGTTCACATGCCCTTGCATAAAACTGCCTTATTTCGATATTTTGGAGCCCATACACCACATTCACTTACTTTTCTCCAAAGTTTACCTGTTTAGCTCAAATTTTCATTATTGGGTTTATGGGAAAGACTACACTAAGATTTGCATAGAATTCATGCACCCATATATCATTGGCCTTGCAGGGTTCTGGGGTAAAACACATCCACCCAGTCGTAGTGAGTCTAGCATAGAATTTTGGGAACTTCTCTTCCACCTTTTCCTGGCTGATGCACCTCTCAGGAAGTAGCTTAGTCCTGTGGAAGTCATCATAATAGAGTTGGCGGAATTATGCTATCATAAAATTGGTGTCATTGAATTCAGATAGTTAGACTGAGCCTTTTTCCTAAATTCCAAATTTATCTTCATTTTGGCATCCTCACCCCAAAATGGATTAGAGTCAACATAAGGGACTTCCTTGGCTACTTCTTCCGACTCTAGTACCATATCCTCCTTTTTGGCATCATCTCTCATGTTTGGCTTGGTTAGTTGGGAAAACATTAGGGATTATTCAATATCATGCTCATTTAGAAGAGCAGGCATTATTGTGGTGTTTGAAGTATTAACTTCCATGCCTGCATCTTTTATCATCTTACATTTATCTCTAAATTTCTTGTGTATAATTATTGCTTCCTCCTCCACTGTTTTTGTCATTTCCAATATACATTGAAGCATTTCTTCAATGCCACTACTTCCCGTTCTTTGTTCCTCACTTTTCTTCTCATAAGACCTATTAAATCATAAGAAGACCTAGAAACCAGATTAGCATAATGGGGGAGGGGCAATTGAACAATGGTTATGATGTCCATCTCAACCACCACTTAAGTAAAAATCATGCTCTCAAGAGGGTTGAGATGGTGCACACATCTCTTTTCCGAGAGCATATCTATAATCTCGCTGAAAGTGGGGTGCACCAAATATGGACATGGGTCATCGAGGTATGACTTCCAACCACCAAATCCACATTCTTATGACTTCTAACCACAAAATCCACATTCATTCCATGATTCTATATTAACAAATAAGCAAAACTAAAAATTTATCTAAAACAAGAAACAAAAGAAAATAACTAACAAATATTTAAAAGATTAAATTTAAGCAAGTAAGCTAAAATTCCAAACTTACTCAATACACCAAATTGTTCCCCAGCAACGGCGTCATTTTTGATAATGCTCAACTTACACGTCAATTAAGTGCAAGGTATTTTCATCAATATATATAACTAACTTTGGAGTCAGGGTTGAATCCATGAGGAACAATAAGAGTGCCGATCAAATTAATTTAATATAATAGATACAAGTTAAATTTTAAAAAATATTGCAAAAAGATAAAATGGAGGAGGTGAGTTCCGACGCTAATGTTTATTTTCGAGATTTTATAGTATAAATTTGGGGCTACAAATAATTAGAGTTTTAACAATTATGTATAGATCTTGGGATTATGCGCTACTAAGGGAGTGACATGTGGGAGATAATTATCAACATCACCTTAATAGTTCAAATATGGATAGGCTTGGTCGTAGGTTTTGATGTTAGTCTTTCAACGAAACACCAAATTTTCACCCATTAATTCTTTCGAATACCTAATAGGTATGTTCAAAAATTTGTAATCACAATCTCAATCAAGGCATACCTATTTCTAGGATGATACGTATATCATAGTTAACCTCATATTTACTCATATGTCTAAGATTGTGAAAATTTAGCAAACTATACACATAATTGTATATCATTTCTTTGGTCTATATATCCCTCTAAAAGGATGATATAGATTTCTTAAGTTCACTCAAAACCCTTCTCTTGAAGATGGCACTAAACTTTCTAAAGCTTGAAGTTTTCACACATCAAACCCATGTGGGTATTTGGAGCTTTCACCCATCAAATCCCATCTAAAATAGCATAGGAATAGTAGAACCCATAAATAAGAACTACCAAATAGATTCTAACAATCACAACCCACACATATTTTAACCCCTAGTCACTCCTAACCCTAAGAAGGATACTTAGCTACATAAGATAAACAAGCATAGATATATCCATAATCTTCATTGAATTAAAGTTGTAGAAGATCTAAGCAAATGATACTTCAAACTTGGCTCTCCCACAATATCAATAATGGAAGTGATCAAATCTTCCACTTAGAAAGTCTCAATGTTTTCTTCACCCAAAACTTACACAATATTTCTTCTCCAAAAAATAGAGGATACAAAGTCTCAAGCTAAAACCTAGAAAATTGGGGAAGAAGGGATGTGATGGAATGAATGATACATGAAATTAGGTTTTGTGTTTTTTTGTTCAAATTTTGATCAGCATGTGCAAATACTTTTTGCCCTTATGCTGACCATTTTTGCCAAGCCGTGATCGCATGAATTTGGTTGAGATCGCAGCTACAAAACTGTGGTTAACCTATGTGGTCACAGTTGATTGACCAACTGGACTGACTGCAATTGTGTCTTACAGATCGTAACTATGGTAAATAAGGCTATTTAACTGCAGGTCTTCAGTTGTACTTTTTCTCCTTCCTTTTGATCATTTCAATCTCTAATAAACATCTCTTTATATTTTCAACTCTTATACCTGCAAAGAGTGGATATTAGTGCATTAAATCGCAATTATGTCTCATCTACTCATTTGAAATGAGGTAATGTACAAAATCACCACTCATCACGTAAGAACGATGGTTTTTTTTTATGTGTATTAATTACCGATAATTGAATAAGGTATGGGTAAGGAATATGTAATCTATTCTAAGGATAGATAATTTGTTTGATCATCTTCAGGGTGCAAAGTTTTTCTCCAAGATCGATCTTTTATTCGGGTATCGATAGCTAAAGATTAGGGAAGTGCATATCCATAAAATAGCCTTCCATACTCGTTATGGACATTTTGAGTTCTTGGTCATGTCTTTTGTATTGACAATGCCTTGGCGATATTCATGGACTTGATGAATGGAGTCTTTCATTAAATTCTATATTTGTTCATTATCTTATTCATAGATGATATTCTTGTATACTCTAAAGGCGAGGTAGATCATGACAATCACCTTTGTAGTGTGTTGGATACCTTGTAAGATCAGTAGTTTTGTGCCATATTTTGGAATATGAATTATAGTTGAACACCATCACTTTTTTAGGTCATGTCATTTTTAGTAAACGGGTCACTATGGATCATCACAAAACTACAGTGGTTAAGAGGTGTCCTAGTTCCACAACTCCAACTAATAGTCAGAGGTTTTTATTTTTAAGTGGTTATTACAAAAGATTTATGGAATGTTTCTCTTCTATAGCTACCCCATTGATTATGTTGACTCAAAAAAAGGTGAAGTTCTTATGATCTGATGCTTGTGAGGGTAGTTTTGAGAAGCTAAAGGATAAGCTGACATTAGGTCCAATCTTGACCTTACTGAAGACACTGATATATTTGTGGTCAACTATGATGCATCCCGTGTAGGGCTTGGTTGCATCCTGATGCATCATATATAAGTGATAGCTTATACATCTTAGCATTTAAAGGTGCATGAGAAGAATTTTCTGACTCATGACTTGGAATTGGTTGCCATGGTATTCATATTAAAAATCTGGCATTGCTATTTGTATAGAGTGCATATGGATATCTTTACCAATTATAAGAGCCTGCAAAATGTAAATATGCAGAAAGAGCTGAACCTCAGCAAAAGAGATAGTTTGAGCAGCTCAAATATTATGACATAAGTCTTCACTACCATCCAGGTAAAGCTAACATGCTTGCTGATGCTCTTAGTATGTTGTCTATAAGGAGTCTGGCTCATCTGTAGGATGCAAAGCGAGAATCGGTGAATGCTTTTCACATTTGGCTAACCTCATAGTTTATTTCTTGGACTCTAGGGATGGTGGTGTGCTTTTTTAGGAGGTGTAAAAATCTTTCTTAGGTTCTATGATAATTGTGTAACATGTGTTGGATCCTCTCTTAATTAGGATCAAAGGTGATACCGGTGGGAGCATAGGGTGTTGTCCTTCAAGATTGGTGTTGATGGTACCTTGCGGTTCAAAGTGAGGTTATATGTTCTAGATATAGATGGATTATGAGAGAGGATCTGGGCTAAGGCGCATGATTTGCACTATCTTATTTATCTTGGTTTGACAAAAATACATCATAACCTTAAGGAGATTTATTGGTTGAACAATATAAAAAAGGATGTGTCTATTTTTATGGCTAAATGAATTGTGTGCTAATAAGTGAAAGCTTAGTAGTTGATGCTCGGACAATTGTATAAAGAAATTAAGTTGCCTATATGGAAGTGGGAGGTGATCAATATGGATTTTGTTACTTATTTTCCTCGATCTCGAAATCAATTTGATTTAATTTGGGTCATCATGGATAGGATTACTAAGTCTGCTCACATTTTTCCAATAAGGACTAATTTTTCAGCAGAGGATTATACAAGGTTGTACTCAAAGAGATTGTGAAGTTGCATAGGGTGCCTATTTCTATTATCTCAAGTCGTGCTAAGAAGTTTTCATTGCACTTTTGGTGGTCATTTCAGAAAGGTTTGGGACTAAGGTGAGTCTTTGTATGTCTTTATGGCTTTTCACCCGCACTCGAATATTCAAGTGAAAAAACTATTTAGATATCAAAAGATATGCTTTAAGCTTACGTGATTGACTTTGGTGGTAGTTCGGTTTAGAATTTACCTCTTATATAGTCTGCGTATAATAACAAATACCACTCTAGCATTGCGATAGCTCCATTTGAGGCCTTGTATGGTATGGGGTGTTGGTACCCTATTAGGTGGTTCAAGGTTGGTGTGGCAGAGATGTTTGGCTTGGATTCGGTTCACCAAGCCATAGAGAAGTTAAAAGTGAGTTGTGATAGTTTTTAAGATGCCCAAAATTGCCAAAAGTCCTATTTAGATGTGAGGTCTAGAAGGTTAGAGTTTGAGGTTAGGGACAGGGTTTAGTGTCTCCCATGAAGGGATTGATGCGGTTTGGGAATAGGGGGAAGTTTAGTCGCTGATATGTTAGTCTGTACTTTATTTTAAGAATGGTTTACAATTTTGTATATAAATTACAGTTGCCTTCTAGTTTGAGCTCCATTTACCTGGTATTCCATGTCTTGATATTGAGGAAGTATATAGGTGATCCATCGCAGATTGTGCCTATAATGGATATTGATATTTTGTATTCCTTGTCTTATGAGGAAGTCCCTATTGAAATCTTGGATCAACAAGTTCATCGATTATAGATGAAGGACGTAGCTTCGGTAAAGGTTCTATGGAGGAACCACAAGGTCTATGAGGCTACTTGGAAAGATGAAGAGGACATAAAGTACAAGTATCTATTCTTGTTTTCCACTATGGAAGATCATGCATAAGGTATGTGTTATTCTTACAATTTATGTTTTCTAATTTAGTTAAAGGTAAGAATAGAGACATTTGGGGTTTGATCGTACCAGTCAATGCCTTGTCTTATTATTTGAGGCTATATAAACTAAGTGGTGGAGAACTAAAATACCCTAGGTTTTTTCCTATGGAAATTTCCTGATCTTTAAACTCACTGTCCTATGGATGACATAACCATACGATTCACATAGCGTGTGTATGGGTTAGGTGAACCTAGTCATTAGGGTCTATTGGATGGTGGTTTGGTTTCGATCTCAATAATGACTTGGTGTTACAAGTTGTTTAGGGTGGTGATGAATCATTAGGATAGTCCTTAATCAAATCAGTAACTTAGTGGCTTGACTTGACTCTAAGTACGAGTGGTTCACTAGGAGGCGTGATGATAGGTTACAAGTTGTGAGGTGAAGTCATGGGTTGTCCAGTTTCTAGTCCCTTGGGTTCTGTCTTGCATAAGACTAGACCATACGAGTTGCATGGTCAGGTCACAATTGGGTATCATGGAGTCATATGGTGGACAATGTATTGGTGTCCAACTCAATGTCTTCGTGAATACTTAAAAGAATAAGTCAAATGTTGTGGTCACGAGTCAAGGGTTCGACTCGTAACCGCCAGCGGTTCTCTTTACAGATTTAAGATGGGGGCACTTGGGACATTTTTAACTTAAAACCCTTAAGGCCCCACATACCAGTAACACTTTTTTGGTCATTGATTCCACACTTTACAAGATTAACCATCCTCTTTACACTCTAAAAATCCTCTTAAGCAAAAATTATCTAGGGTTACTCCAAAGTAGTCATCTAAGGGATTAAGGATCAATTTCTCTTTGTGAATCTTTGTAATTAGGGCATGTTACTCTTCCCACATTGTTACTTCACTAAAAGAATATGTTTTAAAAATTGTTCATGGATCATTAATAGTGGTTTTAATACCATGGTTGAGATTTTTTTATGCATATCATTGAATATCATTTTCTATGGTTTAAATTGTGATTATGCATGTTTCTAATTATGGTTATGTATATGTAGCTGCATGGTAATGATGATTTAATTGAGTGGTCATGGTTGTACCCTAAATTTAATGATTTTGGCTTTGATAATGGCATGCCCTCAACTAGTTTGTGAAATTACCTATGAATGTGATTTAGTTTGACTATTCTTGGAATACGTGAATTGCATAAATAGTAATGGAACTTTAATTGGTTTGGTTTGATTTCAAATGGCTTTGGGAACACCTATTGGCCATGGTCTTAGTTTAGTTCGAAATGGTGGAGTCTATTTTTGCTTAATGGTTCTATATGGAATAAGGGAATAGACTAGCAAGCTATAATTTTGGTATGACGATGCTAGTAGTTAAGGCCTAATTAAAAAAAACTCCTTGGAAAATGGTTGAGAATGTATAAATGGTTTTAATATGAGCTTAAAATAGGGTTGTGTGGTTAAGTCGTGTAATGTGGAGGTCCTGGGGAGGACCAACACTAGAAACTCATATTTGCCCATGTAAGGTTTGGTCTTGATGACCTGTGTGCATGGTTCACACTATTTGTATATATTTTATCATGGATTGGCTGTTTGGGGCATTTCCTGGTCTTCCTCGATACCTCCAGTTTGTATGGCTAACATATTAAGTGAATAAACGATTTTTGTATTATTCCAAGAGAGATTTGGTTGTAGATCGAAGTTTTGATTTATACTTATTTTTCTTATAATGAATGAATTGCATGCCAATTTGGGTATATTTCTTCTCTATAATTTCATGAGCAGCTAAATTTATATCTTGGGGTTATGTTTGATTAGGTGGTAAATAATGCATGGGTGTTTATTGTTAGTTTAAATAATTAGTTAATTGTAGTGTTTTTTCTTTGACTCCATGTTTGAATTAACAATTGGGGGTGAAAACTTCAATTTTCTTGGATCCTATATCATCCTTGAAAAAGGGATATGGGTGAGCAGTAATTGTCCACTAAAACTTGAATTAGATTCTTTCCTAGCATCATCTTAGAAATAAGGGTTAGATATTTTCAAAAGCATAATTAGAAATAAGGATACTAGTTTAAGGTAATGGATTGGTAAACTTGACACACTCATAAGGTGTTCGAAAGAATTCCTGAGTGAAATATTGTGTTTTATTGAAAGGTTAACACTAAAAACCTAAATCTAGCCTACCTAAAACCCTTAAATAAAACTTGGACTAACTATTAATTACCCATGAATGAATACTACCTACGATAGCATACTAACAAGGTCCCTCTCAATTTGATAACACCTATAAATTATTTGGTCTCATATTAGTGTTATTTGTGATTATTTTAAACAAAGTTCCAAATCAAACCCCCAATTTATTTTCATGTACTATTTAATTATTGTATTACGGGTTAACACATAGTTAACTCTAAAATACACGTAATCTTTGAAAGCTAAGTTTGCATTCCTTGAGGATTCGACCCCGAATAATGTTGGATATATATTAGCAATGTCCGCCTTACACCGAATTTGTAATGTAAGTTGAGCGTTATCATAGTGCAAGATGTAGGAGTAAGATTACCATCTGAAATCAAAGATATTTTCTAGTTTAGCTTAAGGAGGGAAAAGGAGTTACATCCGAGGTGTGAGAACTTTAACAAGTTGAGTTTAATGATTTTTCCATACTTACTCAAAAACATTCATGGGTTGAGTTATGTGACCTTTTCAGATCTACTAGAGTTGTTGAAAGAAGCATTTCGTTTGCTCAACTGACTCTCTTTTACTAAATCTAGAAAGATGATACAAGAATTTTGTCACGATTATGAAAAAGTGCATGTATGTCCTAACGAATGCATGCTCATTCTTAAAGAAAAATAAAGATGTTGATAATTGCTCAGTGTGTAGGTTTTCTAGATGGTCAAATATTTATGATGGATTGACTATTAGACAATCTAAAATATGATTCAAGATTTGGAGATATTGTCCTTTGAAGCCTATGCTTTAAAGAATATTTATGAATTCTGAAATGACTGCTACAATTATATGGCATTCTACCAATTGACCTAATGACAAAACTGTAAGACACCATGTCGGTGAAGATGCTTGGAAGGATTTTGATTTTTTTTTTCACGACCCAAACCAGGGCCTAGTCATGATGGGTATCTTAAGCCCACGATGATATGGAGACAACCCCTTAGCTAAACATCTAAAACACAATAAAAAAATAAGCAGAAGCCAACAAAACATAATAGTATGAAGATGGATAAACGAAATAGCATTCAAAGAGTCAAAACAACCATCCGACCCTAACTTGTCCAGAAAATCATATAAATGTCTAGATGCCTAACAAGGTCAGGACATGTCCCTGACCATGATAAAAGAGAGCTCACATTTCCTAAAATATAAAAAGAAACCTAATGAATAGGTAAATCTTTCTGGATGATGAAGACTCACCACTTCATAATAAATCAATCGATATCTACACCACCTAACACTGCACAGGAGTACCAAAAAAACTGGAGGACCTTACATTATAAAATAATACAACGTCCAAGGATGGTCATTGGGATAAGCACAGACATGTAACTCTGGATAAGTGATAAAATAATTCCATGTCCAAAAATTAGTCAAACCATATGTATAGATTCATATATAAAAATATAGGATGCTGGGATACCACAAAGGGTCATGAACATGTGAATTTAAGAACACTAACCTAGACTGTATAGCTCTATAGATCCTAAGGCCACCCATGGGCTATATGGGTTCAGCTACCTCTATTAAAAGGGCCCCGACACAAGTTAATTAAATGAATCAATGAAATCCAAAGGAGGGGTAGAGACACAAAGGCACCATTAATCCAAAAAATATATTTTGTGAACCAACGACCTGGTCATTTAGACTTTCTCACCGGCAAATGTATTTTCTAGTATCAATCCCGACTGGACCTCCAACTTCGCGGTGAACTACATAACCCTTTTTAAGCCCAAATTAAATGCATTTTCACACAATCCCAACCATTAACTAAGGAGTCATTTATTTGGTCATTTACCATTTGGTATCATTATACCAATAATGGTTGTAAGCTTATATAATTATGCCAATAAAATCCGATTAATGTATATGAATTCTAAGTTTATTTTAAATCCAAACCATGGCTATCCAAGACTTTTAAACCATTTTTATCCTTTAGCCATTAGTGCAATGCAATTGTAACACCCTAGATATTGGTCCAAAAAAAATTCTATGTTTTGAACTCACTACTATGCCTACAAATCTCCCTAGATTTTGACATTTAGAAAATTTCCTAGAATTCTAGTCTCTGGATCGAATATGACGCATGGGAATGAGTTTTATGTGGGGTATGAATGGTATGTCCAGTCATATAGCGACCACGATTGGTTGGTAGTATGGATTTTGGTTACTCAAATGGATAAGACTTAAGGGTATGAGTCATATTGGTGGGTATGGATCATTTGGTTCCTTAACTTAATCTTAGACTTGGTTACATTAGTTTTATCTAAGTATGAGTGGCTCACCATGAGCCATAAGCTAGGGTATGAGTCATACCATGGATTCATATGGTGGATAGTGTCTAAATCTTCCTTAAGTTTATTCTGTCAGGGGTACGAATTGTATTATTTGGATACAACCTGGTTGTATGAGTTGAATATTAGACAGTGTTAGATTCAAAGGTTGAGATGAGGATACGAGTGATGAGTATCAATCGTATCGAATGGTATGACTCATGAGAGTAAGTCGTATCCCTACGATGGGGTTTTTGTGTAACTTAAGTGGGGGTATTCTAGACACTTACCTACTTAACCTGATAATGTCCCACGACTTCTAACCTACATGGGAGGTTATTTACCCTATTATTCCATTCATTAAAACTTTGAAATTTTTTTTAAAACACTCTATAATTCTCTTAAAGATTTTGGGGAAAGGAAGCTAGGATTTCAACTAGAGGATTAATTGGGCACTTGTGTTGGTGATTGAATTCCATCATCATCTTGGTTTAAGGCATGTTCTCTTCCCTTATTGTTAATTCTAACTAGAAGAATGGGTTTTTATGAATGTTTTTATGTTTTTATTGATTGTATGATTTTGGTTTTCATATGATATGGGGGTCTTGATTTTAGATGGTTGGTTATAGTTTCCTAAGGTTTCAATTATGAATTTCTATAAATTAGTGGTAGTTTTGGATAGTGGATTTCATGGTAATGTTTTAATGGTACTTGGAATTGGTTTTGGTCATATTATGCCGCTAATGTGTTTGACAAAATGCCTAAAAGAATGTTTTCATTGCATTGATTACTTTTAATTGACCTCTTGCTTGTTTTAAACTTGGTAAAGGAATTATGCATGGTATAAATGGCTTGGAAAGGTAAATAGCTAAATAGTTTTGCATATGAAGTACATAGAGTCCCCCAAGTGGTTTAATATGGTAAATGGAAAGGCATTCTGAAGTTCCTTAAACCTATATATGGTTGGCTACGGATATTACTTACAAGTATGGTTAGTATGCAGATACCACCACTAAATTCCCTTTGTTAATAAATGATAATTTGATTGGTTGGTTGCTTGGTAATGGTTTTAGTTGAGCAATAATGGCGGGGTGTGTAGCAAAGAAATGGATGGTGGAGGTCTCAAGGGACCCAAACTGGAAACTGATATTTTCTGATGTGAGGTTGGTCTTGATGACCATATACATGATGTCATAGTATATTTTTGGGGGATGTACTACTCATCCCAGGTTTTTTTTCCTAGACACTTGTCTTCATACACTGAGGCCTTTATAGAAGGCGAAGCTTAACCTATATAGCCCTGGGTGGTTTAAGATGGCAAAGCTAGACAATCCAGGTTAAGGTTTTAATGGCATACTAAACCCAGTCCCCTTTCCCGGCATGGTTATATATATATATGTTTTGTTGTATGCATTATAAATGGTCTGACTTGGCTTTATAAATGGCATTTTCTTATCCTTATCCTAAGATCATGCTAGCATTCATACACTAACCCATGTACTGCCGGTTGTATACCCACGCTATGTAGGAACTGATTGTTCTACTCCTCATATATAGTGGTTGACTCAGGGATTAGTAGTTTGACTAAAGTAGTGAGCTTCAATCTTTACGGAAGGCTCCATTTAATGTTATGGACATTTTAAGACATTTTAGTTCATTTTTGGATATTGGTTTTTACTATGGTTGGGGGCATGTCCTAATCGGATATTCTTACTCTTTTGGTTAGAGGCTTTTTGGTATTGTTAAGGGCTGGAATGGGTGGGATCATTATAACTGTCATCCTTTGTATTGGTAATGGCATTGGGGTTGACACCAGTTAACGTGATTATTGGTTGTTCCATCAAATTTTATTTTAGGATTAATAATATTATATTTTGGAACTTATTTGTTTAAAGCCTAGTTTATGGCCCTTATTTTGTTATTGGTTTCGATTGTTTATTGTGGGATGGTTTTTGTGGGATGGTTGGACTCATTTGGGTTGTCATGGTTGTGATCTTATCCTAGAGCCTTCATATGTGATGTTACACCATCTGGTTATAGGCTAAAAATTTAGCTAACTAAGGGCAGGCAGTGGGTGGTTAGGTTGGGTAACACGGTGGTCTCTGATCCTGGTCAGACTTTTGACGCCCATTTTGACAAGGCCCTCAGTCGGGTTATGCCAAGTCGGTATCAAAGCTCTAGGTTCATGGTCAATTGGGAGTCTACAAAGTCATGTTGAGTAG
Source organism: Capsicum annuum (assembly GCF_002878395.1). NCBI lineage: Eukaryota > Viridiplantae > Streptophyta > Magnoliopsida > Solanales > Solanaceae > Capsicum > Capsicum annuum. Next base: position 79,850,210 of record NC_061118.1, on the reverse strand, counting down.
AGTCTCTTTTAGAGGTGTGTGGCATTCCATACTCATAAGGGAGAGGCTATAAGGCATTTAGGAATTTTTAACTTTCTTAGTATTCTATTTTCAAGATTAGAGTAATAGTCCTAGAATCTTCTCTAATCCTTATGTGTTCATCTTTTAGATCATGCCTAGCAGATCTACAACACAAGGAAATTCTTCTGTCCCATCTACGGATAATGCTTGAGGGGTACGTCATACTTTTGGGGTGCATCTTCAATCTCATAGTCATATCCCTGATAGTTTCTGAGTTCCACTGGTTGCTACTAGTCCTCCTCAAGGCGAGGTGACTAATGCAGAATTTCATCAGTCTATTCATGTTATTGCTCAGATGGTTGTTGCTCAGGCTGAGTGGGGTACGACTGGTGCTTTGTCTGCTGAGGCCACAAAGGTTGGATAATTTATGAAGATGGATCTTCCTACTTTTTTTGAAGCAAAGATGGGAGAGGATCCATAGGGCTTCTTGGATGAAATGGAAAAGTTAATTTGGGTGAGGCACACTACCAATGAGAAGGGGTAAACTTTGTAGCTTACCTGCTTAAAGATATTGCATATTAGTGGTATGAAGAGTGGAATAGGGATAGGGGTGATGTAGAAGAATAAATCTCTTGGGATACTTTTTCTAAGGCCTTCTTAGATTGGTTCTTTCCTCAAGATTTGAAGAAAGCAAAGATGGAGGATTTTTTGAACCTCAAGTAGGGGAGGATGTTTGTCATAGAATAATTCTTGAAGTTTCACCAATTGTTAAGGTATGCTCCTGATTTAGTGGATAACATGTGGAAAAGAATAAGGAAGTCCACTTTTATGTTGAGTCAGGATTTGATCTTTAAAACCAAGACTACTTTGCTGATTAATGATATGGACATCGCTAAGTTGATTGTTCATATACAACAAGTGGAGGTGAATATAGAAAGCAGGTGGATTTTGAAGATAGACAGGGTAAGAGGAACAAGTTTTCTAAATAGGGAGGTGCTCAGTCTCAGGGTGGTTTGGATGGTGATAAATGCTAGAAAAAGAAATGGGGGAGTTCTGGTTTCTTCTCTACTTCTACTTCTTCTTACCCGAGGAAGTCAGGTGACAGGCGTCATCAGGGTGGTGATAATTTTTTGGCACAAAATTTCTAATCTCAAGCGAGTGGGGGGTCAATTAATTTCTTTATGCCCTCTTTGCTAGTTTTGTGGCATTCTCATTGGGGTTATTACGACGAAGGGAGGGAAAAATACATCAAGTATGGCTAGGAAGACCATCAACTAAGGGATAACTCGGTTAATAAGGTTGCTACGGGGGCAAATAAGATTTCTTTGGCTTTATTTTCTGCTCCTACAGCTGGTGGTGTTGCGTCTACTACTACTACTCCTCCTGGTTCTAGTGTTTGTCGGAATAGGTTGCATGCTTTGCCATCTTGATAGGAATTTGAGGCATCATCTAATGTCGTTACTGGTATGTTATAGCTTTTTTGTCATGACGTATATTAGTTTCTTGATCTGGGGTCCATTCTCTCCTATATGACTCTCTATGTGGTTGTATTTTTTGGTTTCAATCCAAATATTACTTCAGAACCTTTTACTATTTCTACCCCAGTAGGTAACTCAGTTATTTCTTAGAGAGTCTATAGGGAGTGTGTTGTATCTATTAGTGGCAAGCATACCTTGGTAGATCTATTTGAATTAGGTATTCTGGACTTCGATAACATTCTGGGTATGGATTAGTTTCACTCTTGTTATGTGTCCTTGGATTATTGGACTCTTAGGTTTATCTTTAGGTTCCTTAGTGAGCCAGTTATTGAATGGGAGGGTGGTTCTTTAGCTCCTAAAGGGAGATTTATTTCTTATCTTTCAACTCGGAGGTTAATCTCTAAAGTTTTTCTTTATCACTTTGTTCAGGTTAAAGATTCTAACCCAAATGGTCCATTCTTTTAATCAGTTCGAGTTGTTAATGAGTTTCCCAAGGTCTTTTTGGATGATATTCCTAGTGTTCCTCTAGATAGGGAAATCGAGTTTTGTATTGATCTAGTTTTAGAAACTCATCTAATTTCAATTTCTCCATATAGAATAGCTCTGGCTGAGTTGAGAGAACTCAAGGAGAAACTTAAGGATCTTCTGGATAAGGGGTTTATTCATCCTAGTGTATCTCTGTGGGGTGCACCAGTGTTGTTCGTGCATAAGAAGGATTGTTCCCTTTGAATGCGCATTGACTATAGGCAGTGGAATAAGGTAACGGTCAAGAACAATTATCCTCACCCAAGGATAGATGGCTTGTTTGACTAGTTACATGGTACCAAGTTCTCTTCTAAGATAGATCTTCAGTCTGGGTACCATCAGCTAAAGATTAGGGAGTGGATATCCCTAAGATGACTTTTGTGTACCTAGCATGAGCAGCTAAGTACATAATCTGTCTAGAGCATGGGAAAATGATTTTCATAACAGTTAGCATTTAATATTCTCAAACTATGATTATACTTTTAATAAATTAATTTAATATATCATGTCTTATTATGGAATCTGCTTCTAGTATGGGGTGTTTACCTTTTCTTAAGTGTTTGAAGGAACCGATTAATCTCCGGTCTTAGACGTTGGTCAGCCTGAAAGAGTGGTCTCAGCTAAGGTAAGCGTTCGACCCGGTTGGTAGTCCCGTCACTAAGATAACACTTGAGCTAAGTCTATCGTAAAGCCATTAAGACTAGATCAGTTCCCCTAAGCCTTCGATGTATTGCTTTAATTTATTATAGGCTGTATCCTAGATGATAATTGTTTGTGTTTCCTTATATGAAATTCTTT